>NC_072733.1:50334584-50592084 GCF_026930045.1 Uloborus diversus | reverse complement strand
AAAAAGGGGTGATGGTTTAAGGAAGCACACTTCCCGATGCATTCGGTTTTTGTTTGCTCGTTACTTCCTCCTTGCTGTCACCTCTGTTTTGATAAAATCAGAAGAGACCTGACGCATGCGCAAATTCGAGTAAGGTTACGCGTTCAAATGTCGTACAGTAAAAAGCACTTTTAAAAAAGGCTTTTTTGCACTAACACAAAAATAAAATTCTTTGAACGAAAGTTATTTGATTTCGTGTTTTCTTCCTTTTGACTTAGAATGATGAAAAAGAAACTAAAGGATTTTTTTCACCTTCAACCTAAAGCGATTCCCCTCAGACTATCTTAGTAACTACTAATCTCAAGAAACGGAACTATCTTTCTGTACGACAACTGACTCATAATACCTTTCCAGACTTGAATATTTTCCACCTCTGTCAGACTATTTCTATTTTTCCCCAGTTTTATGCGTAATATTTTGCATTAAATATTTATATGTTGCAATTAGTTTCTCATGTTACGCCATGGAAATTTGTTTTAAGAAGTAAGGTCGAAACGAAAATTTTTGGTATTTAAAAAAAAAACCAAAGATACTGTACATATTTTACATATTAACATAAAAATGTACCAATTTTGTGTTTGTATGCAGTACAAAAATGTAGTATTTTAACAGCTTTAAATGTCTTTGTTCACTAATAATTTATTTATTTTTCATTCATTCAACTATACTATTTTATTTTTCATTCTCATTCTTTAGGATATTTAATTCTTCTTTTAATTGAACGAGCTTTCATTTCCTTCCTTGCAGTTTTAAAACGAGCTTGACACCAGAAAATTACGGATTCACTGTTAAAATATTTTGTGTGAAATTACTGGAGAATCCACTGAAAATCATTTATCAGAAGGGGAGAGGGAGGTTTTATTATTAATATAAGTCATTTATGCACGATTGTCCTGAATTTTGGCTTATTTACACTCAAACATTTAGTCCTTCACATTTACATTCAAGTATAGCTTTTTTTTTTAGCAATAACACTGCAAGGTAATAAAAAAATTACCCTTCAAATACCTCTGACACTATTCTTGCTAATTCTTATGTAAGACGATCCCCTGAATTCTGAAAGACCGTTTTTTCGCACCAACAACCCCACCACATTTCCCCCCAAGTTTTGAAAGTTTCATAGTCATAATTTTTTTTGGAGGGGAAGGGAGTATTATATTAACCATTAACATTCCTTCAAGGAGCTAGATAGGTGAAAAGTTCAAATGCATAAACATAGCAAGAATGGGCATATTCTCCCAAAAATATTTAAAAACTATCAAAAGTGACCTTCCTACCTATATTGTTTTTTCACTACACTTAAACTTAACTATTTCATGTAACTTGAATATATATTATATGTATGGTAAATAATAAGGAAAAGTTCTTTACCGAAGGTCTGAGATGCGAGTCATACCCTGCAACATGCGATGCTTTTAAGATTTAAAAAATAAGTAAAATACGTGATAATTCTACGGACATGGGGGCCGTAGGAGCGCAGCCCATTCTCTGCTTTTACATTAGGCTGAAAAAATTAGGGAAAAAATTTGTTTTGATGATATGAATAATATTTTTGGGGGAAATACCACCAAGAGTCTCAATCTTTGCTACAAATATTCTTGCTTTTTGACTTTTCACCTTTTGAAACCCTTCAGAAGAATGTTTACGATTAATACAGTGCTTTCTTCTTTTTTTTTTCTCGGGTCTATGAAAGTAGTATTAGATACATTTTCTTGTGTGAATGATAGTTTTGAAACATTTTCTGAATTTCGAATTGGATTAAAAAAGCAGTCGAATCCTTTCTTGATCCTATTAAAATTATTAGAATATTATACTTTGTTTACGAGTTTTGTGTTATATAGGATGTTAGTACTTAACTTTTGAGTCCTTATGCTTTCTAGTAAATTTTTAACGAATTGCGATTTACTTCTTTCTTTCTGTTTTCTTTTCTATGTTCAGTTTTAAATTCTTTAATTATTTGCATTTGACCATTTTAATGATAATAAAAAATAAGTACCTTAAGATGCAAACACGAAACGATTGTCTTCTAAAAGTTTTATTTTTGCGTCAGCAGGAAATACAAGTTTTTACTTCAGGAAAAATTTACTACTACCATTGTAACTTGCAAAAATAAAAATAGTTTTAGAAGCTATATTCAAAAGCACTCGATGGGAAGTCACGGGAGGTCTATATGACCTCAAGTCGTTCTGTCTTGCGATTTGTCAAATTTAGGATCATAATTGTAATCTCATCAAAAACAACCCTGTTGTAAAAATTTCCCCGCCAAGAAAACCTTTAACTTTTCCGCGCAAAAAAAAGCCTTCATCATAAACCCAGAAACCCTCAGCCTTAAAAAGTTACGATATCTAGTTTGTTCGCCAAGTATCTGCCAAACTATCATCCTCCCTGTTATCCTCTTTCATCACACCTACTTCCGTTAGAACCTCCTCCTACCTTCAACTCCTCAGAAATATGGATAGATCCTTTAAATTGTTTATCCTGTTTGGCGGGAAGCCTTTCAAAAGTGAAGTGGTTGCTTGGTGAGCAAAAATTAGCATTCGATTTTAAATGAATTTCTGCAATTTCACTGTAAAAACTACTAATCTATATTTTTAGGTAATGTATACGAAATAAAATAATTTGACAATTTTTAATGATGTGAATGTTTCGTTCTTTATGAAAACAGAATATCACGTTTTATAATTTTTGGAGTAGTAAAACCAATATTTAACTTCATTACTTGTACCCATAAACCTGACAGATTTTATTATACCGAATAAAAAATTGTTTCTTTTCAGTAGCTCTGGAATTTTGAACCATCACAAATTTATTGTTCTCATCTATATAAACTTTAAGAGGTCAATAGGAAAAAGTATTATCAAATCTTAATAATATTCAGTTAAAAATAAAAACCATTCTGTGCAATCTAAATGCTGAATACTGCACATATGGTGTGAAATACAAAGTTAGTTTGTCAGTAATATTTCTCAAATAATCAGGTCCAAGTGCAACTTATAACATCAAAAAAAAAAAAAAAGAAGAAGAAGAAGAAGAAAACCATGAAAATAATCTGTTTCACCAAAAAAGAGGAGGAAAACACACAAAATGGCATATATAAAGTTATAATAAACTTAAAGGTGAAATGAATGTCATGCTGCAAAACATTTCCTACGTTATGCTGCACATTTTAGCAGAACAATAATGCTGAAAGTGACAAAAATACTTCTAATGAAGATACGATGTAGTATTTTCAGTTATGCGATTATAAAACCTTCTCATTTTTACAATCTTCATGGATCAAAAAGTTTTGTTTTATGAAAAGGCTATAATTGTCCTTAAAATAAAGCTTAAAACCATATTTTGTAATTTCCTTCTGTTTGTAAATTTTTAAGTTTACAATAGAGCTAAAAGTTCTTTGTAAAAACGAAAATCGCCACTTTTTCTCCTTTAACAGGTGTTGTCAAATATAGAGATGGCATTGATTTATTTTGTGTACAATGAAATTAATATCAATTCTTTTCATGATAGATTAAGCAGTAGCCAATTATTTTTACGTAAAAGACTTTTATATTTCTTTCCTTGTCGCTTTTCATAGCCCAAAACATTATTTTTATTGCTGAAAAATTTTAAAAAAGGAACACACAGATTTCGTATGTAGACTGATTTCTACGACGTACGCACAGAATCAATCTCTTTACTTTTCCATATTATTCTTCAGCTGTAGAAGCAGCGATTTCGGCTATGAAAAGAGTCAATGAGGGGGCGGGGGAACCTTTTGCATAAAAATTGATAACTGTTTAATTGATGGTTTGCTGCTCTCAATTTTACTGTACAAATCATTTATAAAACCTTATACTACTGCTACTTTTATGGCGCAGTACAGCTGATTTCACATTATATTACTGCTAGCTTTACAGTTTGATACTGTTAATTTTACAGGGCAATTCCATTAAAACCAGTATATTACTGCAGATTTTACATACTATTGCTGTTAAGTTTACAGGCCAAGACCTTCATAAAACTGTATATTATTGCTAATTTTACAGTTTGATACTGTAAATTTTACAGGACATTTCCATTAAAAAACAGTATATTACTGCAGTTTATCGCTGTAAATTTCACAGTAAAATTCTGTTATAAGACAGTATGTTACTGCAAATTTTACAGTTTAGAATTGTTAATTTTAGTTTTTCTTTGGAATCTCAGCTGTCAGTATTATACTGTAAAAACAAAAGTAATTTTTTTGCAGTGTATAGCATGATTTAGAAAAAAAATTCAATGAAACCCTCATATTTATTCATTCAAATTTATCTAATCAAATATGGCATTTTTGATATTTATTTATCAGAGTAGAATGCACGAATTATGAATGCTGTGTATATTATGCATTCTAGTTACAGAATATTTGTTATTGGGGTCTGATGAGTGATGCTTCTGTAAGACCAGAATGGCTAGTTCGTGGCCGGTGGGAGAGGGAGGATGGAAAACGAAACACAAGGTGGAAAATGTTATAACTTAACTGAATGCCCCCTTAGAACCCTTAAACTGAATGTTCTAGCCAAGTTTTAATAACTAATGATGCCTTGTTCTTTGGAGAAAATATAATTTTTTCGGAGTTGAGGGAAATAGTCTATTTTTAAAAATTTGTGCTAAAACTGTCGAAAACTGAAATAAAAACGAGGGCTCTATCGATAAAGAAGGAGTGGCTGATGGGGGAAAACGATGGTCATTTTTATACTCAGGGAGTTATTTTGCATAAAAATCAGAAAGAATGGTGTCAGAAGCATTTTGGGAGTTTTTTTTTTTTTTTTTTTCTTTTTTTTCCGAGCAATGTTATTACTATTGAAAATGCGATATTTAGAAATGAATGTGAATGGATAAATGTTAGGGTGACAATAAGTAAAAATTCAAGACATTAGTACATAAATGACGACAAAGTATTAATAATAAACCCTACCTCTCCCTCAGCAAGGGCCTCCGAGAGCCAAGGCCCTCGTTAGTTTGGTCAAGGAGATCCTTCCCCAGGATAAATCTTCTTAACTTATACTGTTCCAATTCCGATCCGAGTCCTTAGTTTCCAACTTGGCTGACATAGCCTTTCGTCAACCCTACCCTCAGCTATGAAACACATTATTTCCAAGGTCGCACAGCTGGCGACGTGCCTCTGCTTTTTCTCAGTTCTTCGATACGAATTCACGCACTTAAATTTTGTTGTAAAGAAAATTGTCGACTTTCAAGAACGCGTTTGCTATTCATGCTAAAAAACTTTCAAGTTGTAAAAGTTTTCAGAAATTTTAGCTTTTAAACTAAACAAAAAAGAGATTGTTTGCTAAATTCAATCATTCCTGAGATATTTCGAAACAACCGCAAAAAAAAAAAAAAAAAAAAAAAAAAAAAAAAACATTAATTTCCGTGGTTTTGATGCCCCCAAAACTACTCCTGCTGTCGTTCATGTAAAAAAACTCGTTTTTTTTCCCCCGCATTGCACAAATGCACAAATAAGTACAATTTTTTAAAAAATCTTCTACCCCACCATTTTTAAGGCAAGCCCGTTTTCTTTTACCAATAGACTGGATTAAGTGGTACATCGAATTTTTTAGAAATGTTAACATTCATCTTTGCTTATAACTATCTACACTTAAGGAAAAATAGCATTTTACTTTCGAAATTTATAATGCTTTTCATGTTTTTATAAAAATTTTACGAAAAAACATCCAACCCTCTAAATTTCAGTTTTTATTAATACTAAAATATTTGAAAAGCCGTCTTTTTAAGGTTGTCAAGCTGGCCTCATAACATTAGAAAATGTAACATACATTTTTGTTTAAAAAATTTTCAATATGGAAAACTAACACATGGACATATACTCCCTGCAGTTTTATGCTATTTAATGTTCAACACAAGAAACAAAAAACAAAACAAAAAATCAGTAATGGCATTTTAAAAGAGGTCTAAATAGCGTAACCATCACCTTCAAGATTAATATTTTGTACTGAAGTACTTATTGGAGTAAACGTAATCATCGAGGGAAAATAATGTGAAAACAGGGTATGGCACTCAAAAATCTGTGTACGGCGTTAAATTCTGGTACTAGAGACCTAAATATTATTTAATAGGGGCAATAGAAAATAGACGAATTATGATACAATATTTTGTCCTTTTGTTATATTTATGTCATATAATTTAGGAATAAGTTCCTGCCATAAAAGAAACTTAAATCCAATATTACGTTATATCCCCATCAATGATCATGGGACTCTTTCAAAACTTCCCATTTTTACGGATTTCTCGAGAAATAAGAGGCTAACAGTTCTGTAACTTTTGTCATATAAAAGATGTGCTCCAGTTGTCATTTTCTAGTACAAAAACTAAATCATCCATGCGTTCAGTGGACCAGCAGCAAATTGAGAAAACAAAAAAGGTTTTAGATCATCCTTCATTGTTATAAGCTGGGAATAAGCTATAAATTTCAAAAATAAATTGACTTACTATGTAGAATTTATTTTCATATTTTCGTTAGAAGTTTCACTTATATTATCGAACATATAAGCATTTCCTACAAAAATACAAGTTTCATTTGAAGGTTTTTGAGTCATATTACGCAGAGTACACCGTTACATCTTACCGAACGTACAGAATATTTGACAGCATACAAGAGAAAAATATTTCTTAAATTGGGAGCCAAAACGTTGAAAATTTAATAAAATGTAAACGTTCAAAGCAATTAAACGTTCTCTGCAGATGTGTGAAAGATAGCAATTTGTTATCTTCATAATTTAAAGCCCATGTAAATCCCTCAACTCATAACAAAATGCCAGTCCTATAAAAAAAATTAAAAAAAAAGAAAGATATCAGGTATCGAATGAGCCGAATTTCAATAATTCTTGGAGAGGCGAAGAATCGCAAGGGGTCTTTTTTAAATTTGCAACACTTGCCTGCAATCGTTCAGTGTAATTCATGATAAAAAAAAAAACAGATTATTCGCGAACGATCTCTCTTGAATCGTCGCTTATCCAAGAAATATATTAATTCGAGTCATTAGATCGCTGATATCTTCCAAAATTTTCAAGAAATTGAACTGGAATTGTATAATAAGTTGGATGATCCAGTTGAGTTTTAAATTATGAAGGTTATAAATTGCTATCTTTTCCGCATGGGCAGTGAAAAGCTAATTGATTCAAACATTCATATTTCATAAAATGTTTAGTATTTTAATTTCAAATTTTCAGTGTTATACTTCTCTTGTATGCTCTCAACTTTTCTGAACGTTTCTTAAAGTTTAATGGAAAGCTCTAAGTGTTATGAGATAAAAACCTGCTAGCAAAATTGGTACTTTTTTCAAGAAATGCTTATATTCCCGTGAATATAAGGGATACTTTAACGAAAACATAAAACTAAACTCTACATAGGTTGTAAAATTGTTTCTGAAACTTATAGCTTATTCCCGGCTATTTACGATGACGGATGATGAAAAGACTTTTGTTGTTTTATCAATTTGTTTCTGCTCCCTTAAATGCATGGGTGATTTACTTTTTATTGGAAAATGACAGTTGGAGCATACCCTTTATGGGACAAAAGTAAGAAAACATTTGGTCTTATATTTCTCGAGAAATTTATAAAAATGTAAATTTTCGATAGCGTCCCAATACTTTTGATGATATAGCGTACAAGTAAAAAACTCGTTTGTATAAAGTTCCAGTAAAACATCAAAAAGTAAACCTAATCTACATTTAAAATATTTTTTAAAGAGTAATGGTTAATCTATATATATATAAAAATGAATGTTTGTCTGTATGTCATCCATGAACTCAAAAACTACCCGGCAGATTTGGCTGAAACTTTCACCGTTTGTTATTTTTGGTACTGGGAATGTTTATAGACCAGTTCGAAAAAAATCCGATCGATAGTTCCTTTTTTATCCCAATTTAAGTCACAATCCATTGGATAAATACGAATAAAATTATCGGCTGCAGAAATTAATTCGCGTGAAAGATCTCATTGATAAGAAGTTAGCTGTTGCCATTTTTCTTGAGTTTGAACAAATAAATTCTTTCTTTATTGTTTTATGACTTTTCATGCAACGGGGGGATTTAAAACTTTTTCTATTTGATATTTTTAGCGATTGATTGATCTTGCAAACTGCGTGAGTACAAAATTTGAGTATAGTCACGGCTTCACTTAATACCTGGACCGATTATTATGAAAATTGCTATACATATGTATTTTTCCACGGAGAAGGTGCATAATATGCTCATTGAAGCCACTCGCCACCAGGTGGCACTGCAGAGTAGCAACTTCTGCCCCGTTCAACCGATTGTCATGAAAATCAGTATAATGATGTATTCTTT
The DNA here is from genome assembly GCF_026930045.1 of Uloborus diversus. NCBI lineage: Eukaryota > Metazoa > Arthropoda > Arachnida > Araneae > Uloboridae > Uloborus > Uloborus diversus. Next base: position 50,583,718 of record NC_072733.1, on the reverse strand, counting down.
TGTTGGCGTAGCAACGCGCGTCGGGTACAGCTAGTATAATTTTAAAAACCAGTTGAAGAGTAAAAGTAGATAATTTTCTGCGTAAAACTACGGATAAAAATCGGCCTGTTTGTCTGGCACTTCATAATAATAACCTCTTAGAAAATCGTATGATTCAGAAAAAATATTTTTTTGCGTATGAGTTTTCCTAAAGTTTGGGCCCATTATGCTCTCAATTTTTGAGTCTTATTCCCAATTTTTGTTTCACTTAAAATGTCTTACGAAGTTTTTAGTATTAATCGATGGGGAAACCGTTATCCAACAGGAGAATTTTGCTTCGACAAACTTTATCACAAATATATTTAACGTTCTTTATTCCATTTTTCTTTTTGATGTCATCCCTTTAGAGCTGTTTTTTAAGAGTCCAAAAGTATTTACATTTTTGAAGTTCCAAGACTTTTACTTAAAAAACTGAAAACTCTAAAAATAGATTTAAACTTTAAATTCAGATAATAAAACTGCCAGTTTATTTCCTTAGTAGTTGTACTTCATGAGTTTAGTGGAACAGAACAGCACGTTTGACATTGCAAAAACTCAAACGATTGACAAGCGTTACAATAATTTTCACTTCTGTGGAAAAGATGATTGTACAACTGCATTTTGTGATCGGGAATAAGCTATATCCCTTAAAGGGAAGAAATATCCTTTTTTAAAGAGAGAAATATTTTTTTGCTTCCCTCTCTCAGAGTAAACACATTTCGATGGCTCTAACTAAAACAAAAAACTTTTTTTCAGTAACTTAGAGTAACCTTTGACCTTTTGGTCAAGAATGAACCACAAGTGTTTATGACCTAAAAGTTGGACTTAGTGGATCATAGACTAATTGTCACTGCCATGGTTCCCTCTTCGGGCAAAAAGAATTTGCAGATGAAAATTGGTATGCTTTTCATAAAGAAAAAAAAAAGACCATCTTCGACGTCCCAAAACTTAAAGAAAAAACTTTTTTGTGCAAAAAATAAAACACGTGTCTAGTGATGTAAAACACCCAGGATTATTGTTTAAGAGTAAAAATACCTTTATTCTTCAATGAACTACTTAAGAAGTCTCAAAAATTCCATGACACAGAAAAAAGAGCATTCACTCACGGGTAGATTTTTGCATTGAGAAATTCATAGAATGCTTTGTTAAATAAAGAAAAGGAAAAAAAAAATTCATATATGTCCCGGTCCACCTTTCCCCTATATCTAATAAAAAAGTTTGAAACATGATAAATGATAACGTAAGCCGATTAATATCAACATTCACACATCAAAGACGTTGGTGGAAGATCGAATATTTCTGGAGAATCACCAGTCAGAATTAACCCTTTTTTTCAATTTCGGTCTTTCACGGTATCATAGGTTTTGGGCAAACTTTTTTACAAAATTTTTATTTTATAGACCTAAAATATTTAATCAAAAAAGAAAAAAAAAACAAATGACGTGCAAAATCATGCTTTTTTTATGGAATATTTTATTTAAATATCAATCTTTTTTGAGTAATAATAAATAAGCTGATTTTTTTTAATTACAATTTCTTTAACTTAAAAAGGTAACAATAGTGAATTTGGTTTTAAAATGATTAAAAAATTGATAGTGGAAGTTAAAGTGAAAGATAGCATTCATTAGCAACCCTGATTTTAAAAAACATTAAATATCCTAACATAAGAAAAATTTCAAGATTAATTTTACCAATAATATTTTTCTCCTTCTCTTAGCGTTATCCAGAATTTCATATTCATCAGATATTTGTAAAGAAAACATTAGAAGTTGTTCTGACAATACAGTCTTTAGCTGTTAATTTGCCTACTGACTTGATGAATTTGCAGATCATTCAACTAAAGGCACATACTAACTTTAATATTGGTTCCAAAATGCAACCCTCTTTTTTTTCTTTGTAAATGAATCTTAAGAACATGATCATCTAGATCTTAAAAGGGTTTCTTTCAATTCAGTGGGCAAGTAGATAGAGTTTACTGTAAACAGTTGTTAACTTTTCAGGTTTGGAAAGATTACAAACAGTTACCTGATCTAGTTTTTATGGGAAATGTAAATAAAATAATAGTATTCTTCATAAGACCATGGTTTTAGATTTTAAGAAGCATTACTTAATTTAATAGTTTCATTTAATAATTTACACTCTACCTGTTGCATGAAGTAAAAAGCTGAATTAATTTTCATCAGGAAATATTTGTAAACAACAAATGCAATGATAGAAAAAAAACCCTAATGCAACAATATTTTGAAACTTTATATCAATCAAGTGAAGAGCCCTGAGAAAGTAGACTCATTCTTTTTTGTATCAACTTGTTTTTCAAAAGCTTGTAAAGCACTTACTCTAAGAATACACGTTCAGCTAACATAATGATAAAAAAAATGCTGATATTTTTTAATTTAATAAAAGTAATAGGGGAAAGGGGGCACATGTGAACATGGTATGTTTTACTAAGATAACTTCAAGCAAAAATTTTAGAAAAATTCTCGAATAATGGCAGTACCAGTACTATCTTTTGTCAAAACATTTATAGCGATGAGCCCATTTTATGTTTCTGTGGTGACAACTTGTTTGTTTTATCAGTTGTTTTATGAAATTTTATCAGTCATTTTTAAAACTAATTAATAAGTAAAACTGTAGTACTGCATACCAATATATGAAATTTCAAGTTAATTTATAACAGTACTTTTTTTATATATTTAACTAAGATTCCTCTTTTTTTTTCAAGTTAGTTTTAAGGCAGATGATGAGGAACTTGCGAACACAATATCTACGAACACATGTGAACAGTTCCCATATTTTCAGTGTAATACTAATATTAGTGTAGGATATTATAAGTGTTAAAATAATATGTAAATATTTATAGTTATAATTTTTCTAAGATGATCTTGCAACTGCATTTTAATTACTATTAATGCTATTAACATTTATTTATTTAATTTTTTCTGTTTAATTTTTTTTCTAATAAATAGTTGGTCAACAAATTAGCGTTGTATAAAACTTAAAGAAGATGAAAAGACAAAAGATTTTAATTAAACTAAAAAGTGAAGCTTAAAACCGTTTTAAAATACATTAGCACACTGTATGAAGCTTAAATGTATACATAATAAAAATAATCTTTACATGATAAAATATTCCTTATACTATGTATCCTTATAAGTTTTTTCTTGTCTATCCAGTGATCAGAACATGCTACGACACTTTTAAATTTGATAGAAGCAAAGTTTATGTTTTGAAAAAAAAAAAAATCTTAACGAGACAATTACTGTACAATTTAAACTATGCTTATGACTTTGGAAGATTTCTTCAGCTACATTCTTTCACTTAGACTTATTAATAAAATAAAAATTTCCTATTACCCGTTAATCAAAACAGTAGAGAAGATTAATCAATTCAATAGCTAATCTACAGGTAAAAGTGTATCTCTCTGATGCGTGTGGCTTCTGGAATATTAATTCAGTTGTTTTACACTTAATAGAATTTTATGGTATAAGCAATATAAAAGAATATTTTATAGAATTTTGATAAGTTTCAGTACTGCGGAATATGTTTATTAGTAAATAGTTTAAGAGATTGAAAAAAAGCGTTATTCCAACATTATTTTCAAAACATAATCATCATTTCTACGTATCAATTATAACCTCTAAACTATGAAACAAGGAAACTTATGTCAGCTCTTTTAATCTTATTTTTATCATAAAAATTAAATTCAGCAAATAATTTGACAAATCGTTTTGCAAGAAAGTGCTAATTCTGCTTTTAAAAGGGTAGTTTCTGTTGGATTATGGTATAAATACGGCTGAAATAAATTTCATGGAACAGTGGCATTTTGGACTCAAGAATCCTTAGAGCAATCCTTAGACGAAAATATTTAAGTAGATCTATATAATCAATATACTTATGGTAAAGACAGTTTTGCATCATTTACACAAATCATCAAAGTTTATTCGTTCTTAGTAATGTTATAATATAGATGATACTACAACAGTTAATGGACATGAAAAAATGTGTCTGAATATGTATCGTGAAATAAGAACGGCGCACAAGTATACTTTCATTGTAGTGTCGTATAATTCTTTTAAGACATTAGAACTAACGTTGTTATGTCAACAAAAACATATAAAATCATTATTAAGTTATTTTAACACATAGTGAATTTTAATCATATTCATACAGATGAAACTATAAAAGCTTTTTATCTTAAAATGGTTACGTTAATGACCAATGAAATCATTTGCATTATTTCTTTGGTTTCAATTAACATGCCTTGAAAAGAAATTAACAAAAAATGATATCCCATCAAAATATTGGTTAAACTTTATATTGAGCTGTTAACTAAACTATTATTTGCGTAGAAAATTTTGCTTCAGGAAACGTAACATTAAGGCAAAAAAATTTACTTACTCCGTACTGCAAAATGTCAACGAAATTAACAAAATTTTTTCAAAGATATCAAAATGACGTGAAAGCTTTATTAATGGCGGACAAAATGTCGAGTCTTCTTGCCTTGCCACGTTCACAGTTTTCTCAGACGTACGTCACAACCGGTTAACGATTACACTTCTGAAGTGTTAAGGCTTGGCCAGAAATATATATATTGTTTTTTGAGCTGTTATAAATCAAAGCTAACCCATCTACGTAAAAAAAAGAAAATGCGAATAGCAGTATATAATATTTCTCCCCCCCCCCCGTTTCCTCTGTAGTTAGAGTTTTGTCACGTTTCCTCCGTTTACTAAAGGGAGTGGTCGAGATTAACTGGTGAAAATGCAAGTGTTCTGAGTTTTTCCTCTTGAACACTTGGTTTTATTTCGAAAATGAATTTGTTTTCCTGATCCAAGGTTTACTTACTTTAAGATTACTGAAATCATAATGCTGAATTCTTTAAGTAAATTTTCAAAAATGCTCCTGAAGCTCACATTTACGGGAACACGTGGTGTGCGGTCATAAAAATCTAAGAAAGCTGTATCAATTTTTTTAAGATATGATACCAATATAGGAGTTTAAATATCTCACTCTTTCGTTTACAGTCCTACCTCTTTTGATTTTATTCTTTACTTCGCCAATTGTGAAGAAAATTTCCGAAAATATGAAGAAATGGGATTTAAAATGTTCGTTTTTTGTCTTTGCAAATTAAATATCTTTTTCTCTTTATTATTATTTTTTTAAGTTAAATGTTGTATTTTTTTGACTTATTTTTATTTTTACTTCAAACTTTCAATATCTTAACTCTGCATCTGATTTTGAACATTTTTGCATTTGGAAGTATACATCTAGGAATAACGGCTGCGAAAATAAAGGTCTTGCAAGTTAAAACGGAACAAAAGCAGTCACCTGTAGGGAAATAACAGTGTAAAAATGTTGTTCGAACCAAGGATGTTCAAATAGAGGGTACATGCCGTAATCTTCAGGTGATTTAACGTCCCCATTTTGTGGACCTCCTCGTTTTGTAGGAACAGTCCTCGTTTTGTAGGGAGTCCTCGTTTTGTAGGGAGTCCTCGTTTTGTAGGGAGTCCTCGTTTTGTGGGAACAGTCCTCGTTTTGTGGGAAAGGTCCTCGTTTTGTGGGAACAGTCCTCGTTTTGTGGGAACAGTCCTCGTTTTGTAGGGACATTCCTCGTTTTGTGGGAACAGTCCTCGTTTTGTGGGAACAGTCCTCATTTTGTAGAGACAGTCCCCGTTTTATAACACTTTGTCCCCACGTTTCAAAATAGTGAGTGGGGACCACAATTTCTGACTTTTCTCTCATCTTTTCAAAATATTTCAAAACTTCGTACTTTAGCATCAGAACAGTTATTTGCTTCGTTTTATCTTTTCACATTTGACATATACATAGTACAATCCAAAAGTTTGAAGACAAGTTGTATAAAACCTTACCCTGAATAGTTGTGGATGTGTTTTGGAGGTGAACACATCCACACCTTCAAAATTGTTACCTTGAGCGACTATGCACTTTCGCCAACATTCGTGTAACTTTTGGAAGCACTCCTGGAAGCCATTTTTCGCAACCTCCTCTAAGGCCTCCTACAATGCAGTTTTAACTTCATCGTGGTGAAGAAGGCGACTTCCATGTTGATCATGCATGCTTCAATTGCATGTTAAACAAATAACACCGCGTTTCGTCGGCCTTAGCCCAGTGTAACTTTTACCCATTCCCAGAAGTTAAAAAACATTTGAAGGGACACCGCTTTATTTCGTCAGATGAAGTGAAAGCTTATCCACCGGAGACCTTACAGTACCGTAAAATGGTCCAACTATGGGCCACTTTTCGATGTTTTCAATGAAAATTCCGTGTATATCTTTGATTCAGAAATTTGAGGACTTTAGTAATAGTAGCTATACATCTCGTCTTTCGAATGAAATGTTTAAAAAAAATCTAAGTTGGAAAAAAGAGGAAGAGGAATTTTTTCCCCGTGGCCCATAGTTGTACCCCTACTGGGTACAACTGTGGGCCACCTCATTTTAACCTAGAAAACACAGTGAAAACTTGATCTGCCCTATTGTTGTCTGAGACTACATGATGTCCTCTGCTTGAAACTGTATAAAGAATTTTTTTATTCCATTATTTACCTTTTTTTTTCTTTTTTTTAAGACTTAATCATCACTTGTCGTTTTGAGTGATTAATAAAGTTCAACATGGTGAACGTAGATAACGTTCTTTATTATCTGCCTAGGTTTTAACATAGAAACATTTGAAAACTTGGAAAACCTCACCAACTAAAGGCTAGGTACCTCTACATAAGTCTCAGAAAATACGTATTTTTGACAAATTTTAGAAGAGATCAAAAAAAAATGAAAACTAAAATGCGAAATCACATTTCTTATTCCAAATCTCATCGAAATAAATAATTTTTAAAATTATCTCAGTTTGTATTTGGTCCGGCGTTCAGTCAGAACCTTCTTCAAAAACTCCTAGTACGGGCTCATGAGTACAGGCGATAGGGCGACCCCTAAGCCTTCTTCTTTCTTTTATTGCCATTATTTGCAATAAATTACACAAAATATGACCAAAGCATCCATACAGAGAACAAAATGAAGCTCTAAGCCACTAATAACCGTGAAAAATAGGGGGCCCATTGTTGTACCCCAAAATTTCCATTTTCGATAAATGTTGAGAACTTGTGAAAACTACGAAACATTTTAAGTCAAGAAGCGGCTTAATTTGTAACTGACAAATTAGAAAAGCAAATCTGAACTTACCAGATCTTGGAAAAACCTTTAGTGGTCTGCCCAAAGGAGACCTTTGGCCATTCCACGAGTGAGGCGAACCACGCACTAAGAACGGCTAAATTATCTGAGGCATACAAAAACAATGGCAATCTCTGATGAAGCGTTTTAACTACCTAAATGGTTACACTACCTGCACTGTAAAAAATTTCGGAAACGTTTCTGGATGTATCGGCAACGTTTCCGAAATAGTAGGAATCCTTCATCCAATAGCGAACTCCTCAATATTCAGAAAGCTTTTTGTTATTTCAAGAAATCTAGAAGCGGAAGTGATGACGCAACGCTTCGAAACCTATTTCATCCTTCCAACACGGACGCCAATGAGTCGGAAATAACGAGAACTTATTTTTTTTTTCTTATCTATGGTTGCTGCAGTCAGCAACTGTTTAGCATTGGATTGTTCGTTATTTCATGTCTAGAGAGTAGTAAAATGTGTCGAAACTAATTTTACGCCTTTGCATTTTGGACTGCCCTTGATTCTTTAGACGATGTACGCAGCTATTAAGTTAGTAGTTAATAACCATTTGTTTCTTTACAATTTCCAATGCGACCATAATTAGATATATATTGTGTGCTCAAGCGTGAATAGTTTCAACACCCGTGTTTATACTTAATGAAAGGAAACCCTTTGGATTACTTATTCATTGTAATGGAGGTACTTAGATTTTCTTCCGCTCATGTTCACTTGTAAGTATTAATGAATATTTTAAAACATGTTGTTATATACATTTATATTTTTGTTGATTTGCATTTGATGAGGCTCCAATTGTAACTGTTTTTGGGTTTATCGAATTAATTTAAAGTTATCCTACATACCTATGTGCGCGGTGTACTATTTGTTGTAACCAACTGAAACTGATTAATTACGCAAAAGAAATAAGATTTATATTTGAGAAGCAATCACAGAAAAGTTATTTCGAAATACTTGGATGTACATACATTTTGGTTCAAAAAGAAAAAAAACCAAGTGTTTAATTCATTAAAAATATGGTAATGCAAATATTTTCTAGTATTGTAATATGCTTCACAAAAAATGTGCCAGTATTATTTATCTTTTTTTATTATAATTTATTCATTCATTTAAAAAAATTTTATACCATTAGAAAATGACCATGTTATCTATTAGTAAGAACATAGTTATGCAATTAATTCATCTGCTTATTCATTTTGTTAAATGTGGTTAACAATAAAAAAATTCCTTGACATTAGTTGTTCCGAAAATAACATTTCCTTCGTGGATATACTAGTTTAATGTAGGACAGTCAGGAGGAATGAGTCAGTGGCAAAAATGGAACAGCTGTATTTACATGCCGAAATAAAAAGTAATATTATTTCATGTCATCGTTTTAAAAGTGATCATTTTTTAAATACTATGTTATTAATATGCAATGCACATATGGGGAGAAGACGAGGGGCGTTCACCACGCAGACTGTGCCATTGACATTTTCAAGGGGTTGCATTTTTTAAGGGGGGGGGGCGCTTTATATCATTTCATGGGTGCACCATCACTCTTATGGTGTGGGGGGGACTCTCGTATATATGAGATGGAATAATCATGTAATAGAGTTCAATGTTTTAATAAATAAAATATATAATGCATTTTGCGCACACTCTAAAAATAAAATCAGTAACCTATTTTGATTACGTATCTATATTTGTGATAAACTGGAAAAGGGCAAGAACAGAAGAATAAACCCGAATGGTTCCAGCAGGGGGACTTTGGCGTCACATTTAAATTCATCAATTTCTCTGTTCGTACTTTTCAGTACACTTTGTTCGTCAAAGAAATTGACTTGACGTGAACGAATTTCGGAACGCAAAAAGTAGGTAAGTTCTGTCAAATTATATCCGAAAATAAAAGCTATCAAGTTTAATACAAGATATGTTTTTAAGTTCTACATTAAAAATACAATATGTTGATAATTTTGTCTTGAAAATATTGAGAGAAAAACTGAAATTTAATACTGTTTAACAAACAATCCCACTTTTGAGAAAGTACTCCCCTTCCCTCCCCCGACGATTTTGTGATTACGAATGAAACTACTATATTATTTCATAAATTTTCAAAAATTTATAACTGTGCATATGTTATGCTGTTAACCATGCTATTTGTCATTAGAAATTCAGAAAAAGAAAAAAAAATCCACGAATGATTCTAAAAATTGCTTGTTTCATTGCTCTTAGGTATAAAAGAATTGAAACTGATATGGCATGCAATACTATAGTAAAGAATTATTTTTTAGAAAAAATCATGGAAAAAGGATTCCGAAATTCTCAGAAACGTTTTTGAAAATTGTTTGGAGAATTCCGAAATACTCGGAAACGTTTTCGAAACTTTCATGAACCACAGCTGCACAGAATACTCAGAAACATTTCTGGAAATTACGGAAAGAGGATTCCGAAATACTCAGAACGTTTCTGAAAATTACAGAAAGATGATTCCAAAATACTCAGAAACATTTCTGGAAATTATAGAAAGAGGATTCCGAAATACTCAGACACGTTTCTGGACATTACAGAAAGAGGATTCCGAAATACTCAGACACGTTTCCGGACATTACAGAAAGAGAATTACGAAATACTCAGAAACGTTTTTGAAAATTTCATGAACCGCAGCTGCACGATATACTCAGAAACGTTTCCGATTTTTTTTTACAGTGTGGTGATTTTTTTGGAGCTCGTAAGTTCTAAAAATAGGCCACTAGGGAGCAAGATCATCGCCATGGCAACAGTGGCCCATTGTTGCCTACTTGGCACAAAAATGTACCGTTTTACGGTAGGTTGCGAAAATTGGCGTCCAGGAGTGCTTCCAAAAGTTATACGAACGTTGGCAGAAGTGCATAGTCGCTCACGGTGACTATTTTGAAGGTAGATGTGCTTGGGTGCTATGAACTATTCACGGTAAAATTTTATACAACTTGTCCTCGAACTTTTGGCTCGTACTACGCATTAGGGTGGGTCGATTTTGACTTTTTTTAAAAATTGAAAACGCCTGTGGTGGGAAAAGTTGTGTATTGGCATCAAATGCTCGCATAAACTTTTTTTTGGAAATCAAAATATATTTAGATCACCTGCCAGCCCCTTAAAATTTGGCCAAATGGGTAAAAATTGACATTTTTAATTTTTTTTTTAATCTTATGTATAATATTTTTAATCGCCTGTGGTGGGAAAAGTTGTGTATTGACATCTAATGCTCATATATTTTTTTTTTTTTTTTTTGGCAATTAAAAATATATTTAGATCCCTCACCAGTCCCTTGAAATTTCACCAAATATGGAAAAATTGACATTTATTTGTTATTTTTTAAATTTCTCATGTTTGATTTTTTTTAATCACCCGTAGTGAAAATGATTGCCTAGTAAGATTTTTCACTCATAAGTAATAATAATAATAATATTCAAGCTTCGCTCAGTAGGTGAAATATGGAATATTTTCATAATTTTTAAAATCTTGACGTTTTAAAGTAAAAATTTTATCCAACACTTTTTTTTTAATTTAAGCATTTTTTACACTTTATTTTTCTATAATAACACTATAGAATTCTTTAGGATTAAAACATAGGTATAAAAAATTAAAGTACTAGAAGTCTGTCGTCGCAGTTTTACAGCAGCTCTTCGCTCATTTTCCCGAAGTATTAGAGGAAAATGACTAAGAATTCTCCTCGGAGTTTTTTGTACTAAAGAAGTTTTACACCTTATACATTGCTTTGTTCTCAAATTTTGGCATTAATTTTCGGGAAGCCAATGTTGTGCGTATAAAGTCATCATGGCGTGTTGCTCCACAAACAGATAAAGATGCTTCTGCCACCAACCTAACTGCTCTTTCTACCGCTTGTGGTAAATTTCACAACTCACTTTCAATAACATCACCCGTTTCAGCTACTTTCTCAACTTCCGCATTGGGTATATGTTAGGTGAGTGGAGGGTCTGTAAGGACACAATTCTGCCAATTTATCAATTCTGTATAGTCTTTTGCCTGAAAATTTAGAGGTGGAATGACAAAATCACGAACAGATTCATTAGTAAGAGTTCGGGCCTTCAGGATTGTTCTGTAGCCGAATTTCCTTACTGAGGATCGCGTGCCGTTGATCATGGCTATCAGCAGGTTTTCTGGATAACCAAAAAAAAAAACATTTCTTTAAATAACAGGGTCAACTACTGATTTCAGATCATCGCTAAGATATCTTGAGTAGTGGATAACTTCCCAAAGATGCTGTGCACCGGCTGAGCATGAAGGCTCAGTTTTAATCAAAAACCAAACTTTTGCATACACTTTTATAATGTATTCTACAATAGTCCCTATTTCCAGCGATGACTCTTTTGTACCAATATACAAACGAAGTACTCTGTTTGCTGCTGTAAGCCACCTAGCATTAGATAGCTTTCCTGGTGATTTGGTGGACAGTGATGTTGAACAATTTCCTGAACATATTGCTTGACATATTTGATACAAGTATTTTTTGTCAGTGCCAAGTCCGTCTGTATCAACTGTTGACAAATCAAAAGCGATTTTTTTAAAGTTGACAATTGGTAGCTGTTTACATGTGCCAAGAAGCCTCCCTATAGGACCATTATATGTAAAAGGACCTGTAGTGCTTCCATCAAGATGAGTAAAACAGATAGCGTAAAGGTATCTCATTGGCGTGCAATTGACATATGAGCCACTGCAACGGCCTTTTTAAATGCAGCTCAAACAGTCTTATTACATTACCTTACATACCAGTATTGACTGCTGTTCCATCTGATCCTACTGCAATTAAGTCCACAGTAGATACTTGGGTTGTTTTTAAATAGTCTAATATGCTTGATAACACTTAATTCGCTGTACCAATTCTTCTGATCTGAGCTTTTCGTTACGATTTCTATTTGGTTCATATATGCTTTGCTAAGTGTCAAGAACAGGCCGATTTTTCAGACTGGGGCTGGGTGATTTAAATAGTTTCATTATATCACAGAGAAAAAGAGAAATAAACATTTGGAGGAATCACACCAACTATCTCTTTGACAGTTTAAACTAAGCAGAAGGAGCAAAGAAAAAAGGCAAAACGCGCAATTTCAGATTCCCGGCAGGGTTGGTATATGTAATATGATATGATAATTATTTTGGTCACAAACAAAGGGTCTTACTATTATTTACTATTTACACCACAGGTGATTAAAAAAAATACATAAGGAATGGAAAAAAATGTTTTAGAAAAAGTCAATTTTTACATATTTAGCGAAACTTCAGGGACCTGGCAGAAGGTATAAATATATTTTAATTACCAAATATTTTTTTAATGAACATTAGATGTCAATACACAACTTTTCCCACCACAGGCGATTAAAAATATTATACATAAGATTTTTTTTAAAAAAATTATAAAATGTCAATTTTTACATATTTGGCCAAAATTTAAGGGGCTGGCGGGGGATCTAATATATTTTGATTTCCAAAAAATTTTTTATGCGAGCATTTGATGATAAACAACTTTTCACACCCACAGGCGCTTTCGATTTCAAAAAAAAGTCAAAATCGACCCACCCTACTACGCATGTCTGATTGCATTGTATTACTACCAAAGACCATATAGCTTCGCATAAGACTGGACACTCCGGTAGAAATCAATGCTTTCGCGTTTTCTCCCACTTCAATGAAAGTCGTTGAGCACATAAAAAAAAACTTCACAGGCGTGTTGGCGATTGAATTTTGGAGGAAAAAATGTTTTATACTGTGTGCAGCGATTAATCGCCAAGTTCAGCCACTGTGCGTCGTGCGTCGTGTGCCGTGTTTGAATCAGTTCTTCTCCCCTCCCTCTGGCGAAGGGTGGTAATTATATGGGCATTTAAGCCTCAGAGAGGGTCATTAAGAAAAAATGAAAGCAAATAAATAAGCAAAAGGAACACAGAAGTGTGTTGTATCAATAACAGACTGTTTACGAAGATGCAAAGATCTTTCTCATTTCTTTTTTTGCTGTTTTATTTACTTTTATTTTCCTTTTTTACTGCCTATTTATTTCTATTTAATTCATTGACTTTGTATTTATTTACTTTGTGAAGCGAATGCAGAGATGTATTTTCATTTTTGTCACAATTTTTTAACTTATAAATTTTATAATTTCTCTATTCACATTATAATTTTTATTTTTTTCATGTCAACAAATCTTGTATTACATTACAATTAAGTTCAAGATGTCAAACTAGCAGAAAGAAAAAGATGAAAATATAATGTATTTAAGTTAAGGAAAAAGTGTTTGAACACAACGTGGGCTTATAATCTGCGGACGGTTAGAAAAGGGTTATGATCCCCATGACTCTCCCCTCGTATCCCCCTGTTTAATACCGAATATTGATCGCGTCAGGGCCGGATTTAGAAGAGGGAAGGCGGGGCAACTGCCCCGGGGCCTCCACAGCAAAGGGGCCCCCACAATAAAATTTTTACAAAATATCCTCTTTTTTTTTTTGGTATTTCTACAAAGAATGATTGCACAAGATAATATTATTATGGATATATCAGAAAGGGGGGGGGGGCTCCACTCCTTCGTTGTCCCGGGGCCTCCACACTTCCAAATCCGGCCCTGGATCGCGTGAATAACAAATAATTTAAAAATAGAATGGCTAAGTATTTTGTATTCAGTTCAGATAAAATTATCGACGAAACTAAAGTATTATTAATGCATATTTTTTAATTTTTCGCTAATATTTTAGGTATTTTTGATGCATATTTGTTAGAATATGTTAATGATTTTTTTAATGCATATAACACGACTTACTTCGTAAGATTCTTGTGCTTACTATTAAGAAATCTTGTTCTATTGCGTGCTTTATCTTTCCAACAGGTTTCTAAGTACAACTGGAAAAAACAATGTTTTAAATAATAATTATTTCTGAAATCCGCAGTTACATATGGTTCTTTATTTTCCTTCTATTTATGTTTAATTTCTTACATTCAGTCGAATCGGATCTTTAATCGACAACCAATTGATTTTTTTTCTTATTCCTCCTTTCATGGCATAGAATTCAAGGATACCTTCATTATAAAGTTTAGTAACCTAATTTCGTTCTTTCATGTTATGTCCTATGACTTGGCGAAGGTTTTTCAAAAAATAAATAAAAAGTGAAACAAAATACTAATAATAATCATTAAAATTATCAAACTGCTGTTGTTATAAATCTCATTAAATTAGGATACATAAAGCAATAGAAATATATTTTTTTCTCATTCTCCATCCGTCCCAGCGCCCAAGCGTTGGTATCTGAGCCGTAGAAATGTTGCATTCTACTGTAACAGTAAACGTAGATATAATTCCTCCCTTTATTTAGCCTACCTTTCATGAGTTATTTTTATTTGCAACTGTACAGTTAAGAAACTTTGTTCATCGGCTCTTTGGGACAAATGCAACACTTATACTGCTGAAAAGTATGAAACGAATCTCACAGGAATGCGTTTTTAACGAACTAATCTTGTTACAACAGGTATTTCAGCATTTTAATATTTGAATTAATTTCGAAGAAAAAAATTTCATTTTCAGGATAAAATGATAAAAAACAAAATAATAAATAAATAAAGCATATGTTATAGGAATAAATGATTCAAAAAGAACGTGAGCGAGTACTTAAATGTTTCAATTTTTTATATTATACAAAGATAAATTATTTAAAACGGTGACTACTGCTTATTCAAGGGGACTATAAATTCTATATTTACCGGATTATCAGTATTCAAATGTGTTATTCCGAACTTTATGTATTTCGCTCACTCCTAAAAGAATTTGATAATCAACCCCCCCCCCCCTCTAGAAATCCGGAACGTTTTGTAGCGTAAAACAGAAGAAAGTTTTTCTTTTTTTTTAATTTCTCATGTCAGTAAAGGAAAAGAAACAATTTTTTTTAATTCTGAATTTTGAAACTATGAAACGAGTGAAAATTTGAAGAAACACAGAAAAAGCAATTCTAGTTCTCATTAACTACAAAGCACATTTGAAATTTAGACCCTTAAATAGGACTTTCTGCTATCTTTCCAAATTCAATTTTGGGTCGTCCAGGGTCAAGGCAGGTAGGTCCCTTATCAGTTTCGTAGACTTTCCCTCCTCCAGGAGCGTGCACAGAAATTTCGGGGCCCGTCACAAATGACTTTTTCGGGCCCCTCTCCATATTGTTTACCCGTATTTTCACCCCTAGTCATAAAAATATTGGGCCCTCTTCAGGCTCGGACCAACTAGCGACCCTTTATACTAAGAGATGCGACACAGGCTGAAATAGCGTTTCTGCGCATACTTCCGAGTCGAAAAAACCGTCCAACTCGAATTGGCGAGGGCGTCCGCGCCTGGCGCGTTATCGCTTGTTTGGCGCAGAGCAGCCAGTTTCATGCGGTCAAGAATGAATATTCCACGCTTAATTTTGCCGTTTATGTATCATATCGTATTTTTTTTTTTTTTTTTTCAAGGATTGATATATTTGGGACAAGTGGTATTTCACAATATTGCTCTTTAGTCCTTCGAAATAAATCTTCGGCTGGGCCGGATTTACCTATAAGCTAAACATAGCTTAGCCCCCCCCCCCCCGTTTTGTTGGGGCCCCTTACTCCCGACAAATTGCATGATTCGTTCCTTAAAAAAATTGAAAGGTACTTGAAAAGCCAGTAACCTAAGGCATTTAATTACAATAAACAAGCAATCTGCTCAATAAATTTAGTTAAGAGAGTAGTTAAATCTAAAACAGCTGAATTTTGATTTTTTTTTCTTTTTTTGCCATACATTTTGCTTTGATACAGACTAATGAATGAAATATATTTTAAACACTACGCAAATCAAATCTTGTTAAAGGTTTAAAAAAGTTTTAATAATAATATTGAGGCAAACCTAACACGGCAGCGCTGCGTATCCTTCACAATATTGCGAGGTTATGTTTACCATCCCAACACATTTAACACATTAAAAATTCATTAATATCTATTTATGATATTTTAAATAAATTTCAGTGATGAATTAAGTTTCAACTACTTAAGTTTCAACTTGTTTTTTACAAGATCATTTTGAATTCAAGCACATTAGCTTTTAATATCGTATGAGGAAGAAATCCGTAGAACTGAATTACGACGAAAATCGTTTCTTCGCTCAATTAAAATTTCATTATGAAAAAGAATAATTGAGTGCATTATTTGTGCAAGTCATTTCAAAATACTTCTACTTAAAAAAAAAATCTTTATTTTTTTTAATTTTTTTTACAAATTTTTATTTAATAAAAAATTATTATAGGATTTTAATTGGTGATAAAACTAATTATGGCAGTGATAATACTAAAAGTTTAAAATGCGCTGACGAAAACGATGTGCTTCCATCGGGAATCGAACCGACGCCCTCCCTACCTCTAAGCGCGTCCCTTATCCACCATGCTACATGGCCTCGAGAACTGAGAAACTAAGTAATGTTCATATAGGATACTGCACATCGTGTTTCCAAAAACAAATATCGAAATTATCAGATATCATGATAATTTTAAAATAAACGTCGGATTTATATGTACTAATATAGCAGCAAACCCTGCGAAAAGAGGAGGAAATAAAAAGAACTAAAATGTTTTTAGAATGTAGAAGCCAATTGATTCAAAAGTTCACGGCATCAGATTTAAAAATTTAAAAAAAAAAAAAGGCAAACGTACACTTGCTAATGGTTTTAAAGCAATAACTTTATTATATAAATCACGTAAAAGAGAACCCTTCAATTATCCAGCTTTGTTTGTTTGTAAATACAAACTTTTTAACATTGAATACAGTAACCTGATTGGCGCGTGTTTAAATCCCGAATGTCGCCAAAGCATGCTTTTTTCATGAATCGGAAAATCCAGCATTAAAACTAATATTACAGGAAAGAAAACACTATGAAATTCGAAAGAAAGTAAGTTAACACATTAAAGTACATCCTAAATGTATTGGTTTGCCATCAAAGTCGAAAATATCGCTTAGGATACAAAAAACAAAACCTCGAACGTAAGCCTGGCAAAACAAAACAATTTTTCACAAATTCCTGGGGAAATTTTCTCCTTAGTGAACGCAAGATATAGGTAACCAACACGTCAAAGAATGTAAAACCAAAAATTAAATTGCATAGTTTTCCGTATTTTAAAAGGAATCCACCTTTTTTCTTTGAGCGCGTGTTGCGCGCAATGCAAATCCTATGGACGGGAACTTGAGCGTTGGACGGTTTTTGCCAGTGACCAATCAGCGCGCAGTACACCTGTGTCGCATCTCTCAGTATAAAGGGTCGCTAGGACCAACAGGTGTTCCTTCTCCCCCTGTGAACGCCCCTGCCTTCCCCCCCCCCCAAACTCTTATAAAACTTACACTGCACCGATTTCGAGCCGGGGACTCTCCAAGGACCGGGCCCCAAGTTTCTGATTAGGCTATTATCTGGTTACCAAGATGTGCCAAATTCAGCTCCTTGATACATTCTGAGTAAAAAATGTAAAAAACATGATTCTCGCGTTTTTGCAGCACATTTTTCCAAGATGATTTTTTGTGACTGATGTGTTGCTATTTTTTTAATATCGGATTCAGTAGTTTGGAAGTTCCTCTGCTATTCCACCACATGGGATTTCAATTCAACACAGGCTCTTAACTTGACAATGTTCTTATGAGATGAGAACACCTAAGAAGTTTTTTTGTGAAGGAAGTAAATTAGTGCGGTCGACGATAAGAGTTTATAGATTCTTTTGTGTGAAGCCCAGGGTAGGAAAAACTCTTCTGCCCCTGCTTCTGCGCTGTCTTCGGCTGCGAAGGAGAAAGGACAATAATAGGAGATAACAAAGAAAAATTGGTGACAATGAGGCAGATAAGCAAAGCTGTGGACAAACGCGGGAAGATTTCACGCAAACGGCTACTGCACTTTGAAATACTGATTTACACCCTGAAGATGAACTCAATCCTTTGAAATTTGAATGCAAGGCAGTTCGATATGGAGTTAATGTTAGCAAGCGTAAGTATAGAATTATGAAAATAGTTTTGAAAGTCTTGTGATTAAAAAGAAAAAAAAAAAAAGTAGGTTTCATCCACAATTACGGGGTTGCGTGACATGAAATTTTTCAAAATGTTAACTGAAATTTTAAACTTAAAAATATGTTTTTCCAAATTAGATTTATCAACAAATTAATTAACATTTACGCAATTCATGTACATACGTGTGCGTGTGTTTTCCTTTCAAATTTCACGAAATCGTAATTCTAAGCGAAGGAAATTTTTCAAATTGAAGTCGTAAAGTGCGAAAAATGCCAAAGCAAGCCATCTTTTGTAACAAAGTATAGAAATTCGAAACACTCTTCCTGGCATTCATTTGAATTTTGAGGTCTTGAATTCAAATTACGGCCGCAATAAAAACCATTAGTAGAAACAAGAAATCCAATGAGCAGGGTCTCAAACTAACCCCCACACTCCCTTAGTTCTATTTTTACTATTTTTTCTAAAAAAAGTCTATGAAATAGTTTTAAAAAATCAAAATTTTTTTGGGAATAACGTTTTGAAATTTCCATCCCGTTCGCTGTTGCGCCCCTGGAGAGAGTTACTCCGGCCAATCCCTATTTACGCCACTGTTTACAAAGATTACTTTCACAAATTTCTCAAATGTAAACTATATTATTATACACAGGTATACCATTATTATATCAGGAAACCCATAATTTATGGAGCCGTCTTATATTTTGGCGCCCGGGATGATCCCCCCGCTTGCTCTCCTCTTCGCTGCACTATTTTGCAGAAGTTGATAAGGTTTAAAAAACTTCTCAGTCATCGACTACATTACTTAAAATTTTTTATCTCGCAAGATTTCCCTTCAATTTTCACTGTGAAGTGGGCGACAAATTCGTTAGATTGAATGAATTTACAATTATTTTTTAAATTCTCACTCCTGTTAATTTTGTACTAGGGGGCTCCACTCCCTGCTCGTTTTGTTCGCCAACCTCCGCTCGCCACTTGTGGCGCGTAACGATTGGTAATTTTAATGCTTACTCCTTGGTGTCCTCGGAACATACAGGGTTCATGATATTCTCAAGACTGGATGTTGAAAGCCCAAAGCGGAATGGCTTTCTCTGGATGTTCGATATCCAACGAGACCAGTTTCGACCTGAGACATTCCTAATCCAGAGGAGATTGGGTTAAAAGACACACAGACAAATGCGTGTTTACCTAAAAATTTATTTCTCGTTAAAAAAAAAAAAATGTCTACAAAACTGATTCATTTTAAATCTTAATGTAACTTTCTTGAATTTTTAGATCTCTTCTATTTCAATTTATTTTTCTTTTACTTTGTATATTAATTGGGTTAAAAAAAAACGAACTATAAGTCAAATAAATACTTATGTGCAAAAAGTAAAATGAGAAATAACAACGCCAAATAGCACACTTTGCAGATTACTGCAGATACGTGTTTCGGCGTTACAAATGAATGTCCTTTTCAATGCAAAAGAAATGAGCTTATGTTTGAAAAAACATCGGAGAAATGGTTAGGTTTCTTTTGTCGGGTGTCTTTTCAACCAAAAGCTCATTTCTTTTGCATTGAGAAAGCCGTCCATTGTAACGCCGAAACACGAGTCTGCAGTAATCTGCAATTCAGTCTGTTTGACGTGGTTATTTAATTTTCACAAACAAATGGGGTGGTTTCCTTCAGTCAAAAGTAGTACTTGTAGTCACTGAAATCGATAGAATAAGCAAAAACTATAACCTGGACCCAGAAAATACTTTCATTTTCCCAACACTTATTTTTTAATTATTTTTTTTAAATGTCCGATTTTTCAAACAAGGCGTGGTTTTAATGGCGTCACAAATGATGCAGTTTGCCGCATCTTTCACAACGTTTCCACGTTATGATAATCAAGAAGCGAATTAAAATTGCGCTCTATGCTTGCCATCAACCATATCGTTGCCAATACACGTGAGTAAAGATTTTTGTTTAAAATATATTTTGATATTTGATCTATTACTGCATCCTTTTTTTTTTTTTTTTGGCACAGTTTGATTTGATCAAGAAGAAAAAATTTGAACTTAAAATTAAAAAATTCTTAGTAGTTCACAACATCATATTTTTTTCTTTTTTTTTTTTTTGTTTGTTCGCAAAAACTTAAAGCATTAATAAGAAAAAGCGTTGGAATTAAAGGGGCGTGTAGAAAAATTATTTTGTTTAGTTTTAGTTTTTGACAGCCCACTCCAAACGTATTTGTACTTTAGACTTTCTATGGCATTATGAAGAACACATCGCCGCTTAATCAGCGTCCCGTTAAATAGATTTTCAAAAGAATGGGAAGAGGATGTAAATTGAGTTTCAAGATTCCGTAGGAAATCTGGAATCAATTAGGTTTTGTTATCATTGTCGCGGGAACTGAAACCGGTGGTTAGTATCCCCGTCCTTTCTCCCCACTTTTTCTAAGAATTCTTAGTGTTGTAACCTTTGCACCAATTCCAAGAATCTCCAGTTCAACTTGGCGGCTATAGCTCTGAATGTCAGTTTTTTTCAAGCACCAGTTTTCATTCTACTTACGCTTGTTTTCCTTGCCATGCGTAAAAACCGGTCGTCGAGTGTCCAATCTTCACTAGTTCTATTATCTTTGTTACTACTTTCCCAAAAATGGGAAATAAAAATTTAAAGCTATTATTTTTTAAAAAAGGCATGTTTGATTTTATACATATTTAATTTTCCTAAGCAATCATTGATTCACATTGCACTTGAACTGTCTTTATGCAATAGGCGATTCCTGCATATAGCCCAAAGATTCTCGATTGTGTTGATATCAGGAGAATTCCCAGGTCATTTAAATGTCTCAATTTGGTTTTTAGACAGGAATTTCTTGACCATTTAGGACGTATGGCAAGAGGCTAAATCCTGCTCGAAAATCCCCATTCCATTTGGGTATCGTTATTTTCAACTCTGGTAAAACCTTTTTTCCCAGAACAGTAATATATTGCTCAGAACGCATCATACTCTCTACTAGCTGCAAAGAACCAACCACATTGTAACCGAAACAACACCAAAGGTTCTTCATTTGAGGGTGTTTACAAATTGGTTCATGTGGCAATCCCGAATTCTTTCCCCTGGAAATATCCGCACGTGTTGAGGTCGATTTCCTTGGACAATGAAATGAATTTCGCCGCTGTAAATAGTACATTCCTCCAATTTGCAATAGTCCAGTTCTAATTTTAACACCCACAATTAACGCTTTTTCTTCACTCGTTGGGTCAGAAGTTGTGTCTTCATTGGCCGATAGGATGGACGACCGGCTGCAGTAAGGCACCTCTGAACATTAGAAGAGCTAATATTCATTCCATGCTCTCTTGAACAAATATTAAGTGCTGCACTAGTCTTTCGAGGGTCTTTTTTACTTTGTGTAAGTAGAAAAAAGTCATATCTTGTTGTTGTTTTCCTTTTTTTTTTTTTTGGCTACATTACCCTTTTCACTTTGGAGTTTTGGATCCTGTTTATGTATTTTGTTTTATAATACGACTCACAGTTGCAATTCTACAGCCAACTATCTTCGGAATCTCTTAATAAGTCTTTGGTGTATGTCCGGAAACAGTAACAATATTTGTACGCTTTCGTGGCGTCACATCAGTAGATGAAAAAGGAGAGTTCTGCTGCGGGAGGAAGATTTGAAGATCAGCTCTTCCTCCCGATCCGCCTTCCAACTTAATCTTCCTCCCAATAGCCGCCTGTGACCTCTGCGCGCGCCCGTGAAAGGTTACGGGGGTTTAGTTTTGGTTTCGAACCTTTTTCTCGCGTTTTTGGACTGAGTCGTTTTTTCGCGTAGTTTGAACATTGTTGTTTTACCGTGATAGGTTACAAAAGGTTTTTCCCTCGTTTTTAGATATTTTGCTGCAAATTTGATTTATTTGCAAAAAATAATAAGTTCGAAATGCATGAAGAAAATCAAAGTTCGAAACATATTTAAAGCGTAAATATGTATAAAAATACAATTGAACTCCTAAATGTATGAAAACAGTTAAAGTTGGAAAAATGAGAAAGTCGAGTACACTTGTAAATAAATAAAAGATGCGAAAATAGTTAAAGATCCAAATGCATAAAAAAATTGTGAAAAATAATCAAAAGACGTTACAATAGTCTAATATCATAATGTGAAAAACTATTCAAACTCTAAAATGCATGAAAATAATCAAAATCGCGAAAAATATTCCTAGTTCAAAAATGTATGGAAATGATCTAAGACTTAAATGAAAAAAAAAATGATGGGGTGTATTGTTTTTATACACCGGGCTGGATGGTGGGACCATCCAGCCCGGACTTAAAACAAAATTTATTTTTGTGAAAAACGACAAAGTGCGAAAACGCGGGCGCGCAAGGAATCCCGTAACCTTTCACGGTAAAATGGCAAAATCCAAAAACGTGCGAAAAACCCCTCGTAACCTTTCATGGTAAAACGACAAAGTACAAAACGCGCCAAAATCTTCTAAACGCGCGAAAATATCCTCGTAAAAGGTTATTAGAAAAATGACAAAGTCCAGTATGTTCGTAAATAAATAAAATTCGCGGCGAAATATCTAAAAACGTGGGAAAAACCTTCGTAACCTTTCACGGTAAAACAACAATGTTCAAAACGCGCGAAAAAACGACAAAGTCCAAAAACGCGTAAAAGTTTCGAAACCAAAACTAGCCTTTCATGGGCGCGCGCGGAAGTCACAGGCGGCTTTTGGGAGGAATATTGAGTTGGGAGGCGGATCGGGAGGAAGAACTGATCTTCAAATCTTCCTCCCTCAGCAGAACTCTCCTTTTTCATTACTCACATCCATCGCTGACGACAGTGATGTCTCAACTGACATGATCATAGCTGCAGCTTTGATCCTGCATATGCGCTCTCAGAGTCCATCTGATTGATGGAAATTGATGTCAGGTAAAGCATTTATTCATCCCATCCATATTTTTACAAGTTTAAGGTATTTGTGAGGAATGCTTGGAATGATTTTAAATATAATGAAAAAAATTCTTTGTTTCAATTAATTTGCACAAGAGTGTACATGAGTGCATATATGCATATATTTTTGTTCAATAAATGCCATCTTCCCCCTTTTCTTGAAACTTTTATCGCTATGAAGCTGTCAAGTCTTGTAAGATGGGTAAAGCCAAATAAGACCATGTACACCAATAAGGCCAAACCACCAATTCTTGATGTAGTATAACAAAAATTTGCTAGATCGTGACTTCATTGTCATCAGAAAGTCTAACTTATAACAAAGCGTTATCAACAAGCAGTTTATTTTCCACATGCACTTGTGCACGCGCAAAAGAATGCACGTACAGCACGTCAAGACCACCTCCTTTTATTTGACAGAAAGCGTTGTTTCGTTATGGTTTACTGTTGTTTACTAGCATGAAAAATGTTGTTTATTGTTCTTGAAACCAAATTTATGTAGTGGGAGAATTCAAAAAAAAAATGTCACTGCGCATCGTCATTTTTTTCTGTGATTGGATAATATAGAAAAGTAGAATGCAGCCCCATGTTTCGCCATACTAGGACTCCGGTATCCTCATTAGGACACCGGAGTATCAAATGGAGGATATGATCCTGTGCTGCGTGACAAACTTGAGCTAAAACTCATTAAAAATAGGCTGTTTCTCATGTGAAAAATTTGATAGTCACTTTGGTTGACAATATCTTCTAGAAAAACATTGTCTACTTTCTGCAACTGTAATCCATTACAAACATGCATATTGACAATAGAATTACAAAGTACGAGCTTTTGAATTGTTTTTGTTCAGAGTTTTCTTAAATCCAGGAAAAAAGATCTCCGCTGTGTTTTGTCAACATTTTGCATGCGTGCTACAGAGAAGTTAACGAACTTAAACTCACCAAAATACTAGAACGTATTGACAACCAAAGTACTTAAAGCTCCTGAAATTTCAAGCTTCCAGAGTGATAAAATTTACAACACCCTTATCCCAGACCGAATTTCAAGAACATTTTTTATTACTATTTGAAAGAACACCATCGAAAAAACTTATTTTGATAAGAAAAACTAGGTTCTTTCTAATGGTTTTCACGAAAAGAAGATAAAATGTGAAAAACTAGAGATACAGCATTTTGAAAATAAGCAACTTTTCATTTGAACGATTTTGATAGCCACTTAACTGAAACCCTTTAAAAACAAGTATTTTGACGATAAAATCACGAAGTACAAGTTTTTTAACTATTTTTGTTCAAATAATATGCAGGATTTGGGTCTCGGACGCTGAAAATATGCCCATATGTTAGTTAATTTCAAAGTCATCTCTACACCTCGATAAAATTTCATCCAATTCAGAGATGGTCGAGCAGTGACGATTTGAGAAATTAGGTCAATTGACGTAGAATGACTCTGTTATAAAATATTATGTTTCAAAAAGGTTAAACATTAAAATTATGTTGTAATTAGGTAAGAGTTAAAAAGAGCAATTTATTTCAAAATAGCCGCACCTCAAAATTCAATAAATTTGTTGATAATTTAACTCAAGTATTTACTTTTGGAATATGAAAGACTAAAAGTAGTATGAAAGATTTAAATAAGCTAATTAAACTAAAAAATAAACAGAAAAGAAACTGAATAAAAGAGTAGCACGTATCTCTCAGATAAAAACAGCAGATGTGCAGACTGCTACTGACGCTAAAATAAATTCCAATGATGACTAAAGGTAGGTCGGGGAAGACTAGCTCAAGTCGCACGTTCGTAGCGCTATCTAGCGTAAAACTATTAAACGAAACTATCTTTTTGTGTATTTCTCAGATATGCACGGGAGTTTTAATACGATACATTTTAGATAATGTACCATTTTTACATCAAACGTTATAGAAGCTTTTATTTTTAATTTACTAAAGCTACGGATGCAATGGCATATCGATAATTTTAGTATACTGAAAAATGCGTAAAATACTAATATTAAGACATAAAGCCTTTTTCGTTTTTTAAAAAGAAAGTAAGATATTGCGAACCAAAATTTTATAGGTATTGTTTTAAGGAAAACTGCAACAAAGGAATGGAGAACATTAAAATATTGCTTTTTTTTTTTTTAGTGTCGATGATGATGCTAGCCTTATGATTTCATCTCCCTTGAGAAAAATATATTTATCGAAAAGGAATTAAATTACGAACAATTGTATATCATTTTTCTAAGAACGATTTTTTAAGCATTTCAAAAAGAAGAACCCATTTTAAAGTGCATTTAAAGTGAATTATGTTTGAAGTGAATCTTAAAGAAAATTAGTTGTATCGTCTCGTCTGCGAAACAAACTAAAAATATAACCGAAGAATTCTGTGCTTCGGTAGAAACATAAATAATTATTGGCTCCATTTTTGAATTAAATAAATGAGTGTGTATATGAAATGGCTCTGAACTAAAAGTTTTTAAGTTAGTTTTTAAATACTAATTCAAAAACAGCAAAAGGTCAGTTTTTGGGATTTTCTTTTCTTAAATCCATAACTATCTATTATGTTTTACGAAGATAATGGTTTTGTTTAATTGAAAAACCACTATTCATTTTTTTACAAAAGACGAGGTCCAAACAATAGTTTAGCAAACCGTGTATAATTTATCGCTTTTATAATCAAACTTAGTTGTGACCTTAAACAAGAGACGAAACCATAATCCTTATTAAAGTCAGAACAAACAACGTAAGTAGAAGCACAAATTTGTAAATTACAGCAGACACGTGTTTCGGCGTTACAGGGAACGCCTTTTTCAATGCAAAAAATAATGAGCTTATGGATGAAAAACATCCGATATTCAGCACAAAGGTATTTATTTATCTCATAATCCTTATTGTTTTTGGCGGAGAAATGATTCTGATCCGAAAAAAAAATGTGCTACTTCATCATTTAAAAATATTTGACCAATACAATAACATTAAAAATCTATAAACCGCGTCTTAAAATTAAAATATTACTAGCATCAATGAAGCTTTAAACCCATGTTATAAGTTGAGACTCTATCTACCGCCTTTTTACGAAAGTTATAAAGCATAACAACAACTGATAGACAGTTCATTGCCTATTAAGGAAATATTTAAAAACTACGCATAAAAATGTTACGACCAATGTTCGTTAATTGCATTACTTTGATTCAACGACAAACTCTTCATGCAAGTTTTTCAAAGTATTTCAAATCAGTTAGAGTTTTACAATCGACATTGAAAATAAATACAAATGAAAATAAACACTTGTTTTGCACGTTAATACGGATGTTTAGTTTTATGTACATTATTACTAAGTGTAAAGTATGTTATGAACAAAATCGTCACTCAAGAGAAAACTTTGTCGTACTATTACTAATCCCCTCCCCCCTCCCCCCAGAAGAAAGTTCTGCTCGTGCTAGAGAGTTTTCCTCTGGAAAATTCTAATAGATTAAGTCGTTGTGCAAAAACTTTTATAGATTAGGATAGAAAAATTAAAATAAAGTAAAACATGTTTGAATGCAGATCTTGTTAATTGATGATTACGATACTTTGCATGTGGAGGTTAAAAATGCTAGAATAACTTCATAAAATGAGAGCGAAGCTTGTCCAGCATAATTTTGTTAACAACAATTTGATCTCGGAGAGTTTTATTTTGACTAGTATTGCTTGCGATCAAATAATTGGTGTTGATAAAATGCTAAAAAAGCTTATCTCTGCCACAAAAGGAATGTTTTTAAAATATGCATAAAATTTTAATTAAAATAGTAAATAACAAATGTATTGTAACCTGAACACAAATATGTTACGTGTAAAGACATGTTAAAATTTACGCATTAAATTGCTACACTTATTGTTATGACACAATAAATGTACAATAAATTGTCTAATGACAATAAATATTAGCAGCTACATATAATTTAACGTTTTTACTCATATTTGAAATTTATTTTATCATTGTGATCAGGTATTACAATAAATCTGAATTTAAAAATTGCTATCTTGCTCTTTAGTTGTTCCTCCAGTGTAAAAAATATCGAGGCAAGTTGAAAATTAAATTTCTTTCTTTTCTCTGCAGTTCAGTTGATATCCGTTATCAACTGACTCACAGGCTTCTTTGTCCTTGCATTTTCTTTCCTCTATATATTTGTTTTCAAGCATTTTGGCCATAAGTCAAAATATTTTTTTGTTGAAAACTTTCCACGTATTTCTAAAAAAACAGTTGAAATACAAAGGTAGTGACATTTTCAACTCTAGCTTTAAATCCCTCAGTTCTTTTGAATGCAACCAGAAAAATTGTTGAAATTTTTCACTAGATTCTTTTAGAAACTGAAATTAAATTACGAAAATAATTATCAAACATTTTTGTCTCAGCTTACTCAATTTCAATGCTTTTCTAATCATCTTATGAATATTCATTCGATTCACAAAAAGTTAAGCTCCGTAACTGAATGTCCACATATCTTTTACGGACGAATCTTGGCAAAAAGTTTGAGAAAAATTCTTTTCTTTGCATCTCAAATAAAGAGACAGATAATAAATTATTCATTTGCTTTTAATTAGAGTATTATCAAGCAATATCTTTGCTCCAGTTTGAAACAAATTGTTTCGAGGAGAACAAATATTGAGAAATTCTTTTCTTTGTGGAGTGTCTTTTTCTTCTGCTGCAAAAGACAATGTGATGAAAGTTTCCAGAAACAGTGGGAGAGTTTCATTCTAAGTTGAAACTGACAACTACAAAAAGAGTCATAGCTTGTATTACAAACTACTTCCAATGCTTTTATCTGAACTTGTGCGAGTTTAAAATCATTTTGTACTAGATTATTCACTCCGTGTACTTTGAATTACTAACTTACTGTTGTACTAATTACTGGTTTTAACAAAGTAAACAGAAGAAAAAGTATTATTACTTCACATTTTGGTCCGCTGAATTTCTTAGGAATGACGTATCGTTATAAAAATGACCACACCGATTTTCAGAGCTCTAGTAGGCAGGGTCATAAATCAAACTTTGCTAAGGAAAGAAAGAGCCTTCTAACTTTGATCGTTAAATATTCATTAATGTCACTAAGTGCATGAATATAGCGCTGAAATGCAACAGACTGCTCCATTTTGGGGTTGCGTGACTAATTACCTGTGTCCTTATTAAGACATTTATATTGGACAACCAGGGATTCGGTGGAAGGGGCGGATTTTTGATTGTCATATCAAGTAGAGTAACACAATCAAGAATATTTTTGCGTGTCAATTCTATCCCAACGTTCAATAAGTTTATCAAAGAGTCAATATCAACTATCGAACGTAGATTTAATTCGTTTTTCTGGACATTTTCCCCTATGTTCTTTTTTGTTTCAAAAAGTGTCAGTGAGTTTAATAAGGAGCTATATATATTATTTCTCAAAGGGTTTTTTTTTTGGGGGGGGGGCGATAATTTCTTTAAATATTGATCAAACTTCAAAAGTAAGGAAATATGAAAAAGAATTTTTTCTCCGCTTTCGGAAAAAAATGTACAGACTGTCAAAATTGATTCGATTTTTGAAAAATGCAATTATTTATTTGTCTTTGTTTTTTTTTTTTTTAATTACGCGCTGTTTTGTTCTAACCAACAACTCTGTTGGTTAGAACGCCGTTCTAAGAACGCGAAGGTCGTGGGTTCGATCCTTCTAGGGACCAAAAAATGTTGTTTGTGGAATGACTTTTTTTCCTCGGATAAATTCTGCTCCAAATTTCCATGAATACATAATTTAAACTCATTGCAGAAAAATGAATCACAGTGGTGTTGTTGCAGCAAAATCAAGAGAAAGAAAACGCGTATTTTAACATGCTAAATCTTATTATCATCAGTGTTTTTTTTTTTTTTTAGGGTTTCCTGAATACTTCATAAAATTACAAAAGTAAGGCATAATTTAAATTTTCTTTTTCCGCCATGGGCAAAAAATATGCAAACAATTCAAATTTTAGCTGTTTTTCGAAAAATTAACACTTAAAAAATGTTGGATTTTTCAATTACTGTTGTTCAGTGCAAATGCTTCGCACGGATCAGCTAGTTTGTACATATTTATACTTATTCATTGACCACAGGAATAAACGCAACTTGTAGAAGTATAAAGTGAGGTCACAGCTTAGCTAGAAAACAAATAACTAAACTTGTTCAGTGCAAGTGTAAAAGGGACCGAAATTTTTATGTGACATAGCATACCCCAGAGGAAAGTTGTCATAAAGAGAATATATCAAAAACTTTTCGGGGCATAAAATCATAGAATTTTTTATATGCTTTTCTTTTACTGCATTATCAGAAAAGCTACGCATTCAACTGTGCTTAGGCTAGAAAAATTCCCCGTAGGCACTAACGTTATATTTTTTACCTAAACAAACTTGAATGAAAACTGTTCAAATCAAGATACATAATATTGGAATGAGGCATCCTGGCGGACGTCTTTTAAGGAAAAAGTGGTTCGCTTTAACCGGACTTGTTCCTTTTTTTAAAAAATGGAGAGGTGGGGGGGGGGGGGTGCACAAAAAGAAAGGCACACATTTCTCTATCTTAATACTACTCTATTTTCAAATTTTTAGTATTTCATTATGTAATAAATAGTTGGATTTCCTTTGACTTTTCAGCTTAATTTTTACAATACTTTAAGTAATACATGAAATACACCGCCAGCTCAGTCATTTCCAGCCGATGACTGCAGTTTCGTGCTAATTAGCACTCATCAGCCCGGCATAGGAAAGTAACTGAGCTGGAGATGGAAAACCTCTTAAGGAAGCCAAGAGTGCCAAACAAACTGGTAGCTAATATAGAATTAGTGCAGGACCAGACGAATGACCGAAGCAATGGTTCGGTTCAACTCGGGGATTGAAGGCAAGGCATGGTATATTCAGTAAATTGCCGGCCCAATATTATATATTGGACGGTTTATTAATACAGTGGTGGACAAAATTATAGACTCAATTTTTTTTTCTTTTGTTTCAATTACAACATAACTCAGTTTAAATTATTTTCAATGAAGTAAAGATGAATAGTTGAAGAAATAGTTCTAAAATTAGTACATCTTATCAATTAAATTAAAAAATTCATAAAGTTAGAAAATTTGCAAATTTAATATTTTATCATTACGTGAAACCTGGACAAAAGTATAAACTCAGAGGTAAAAAATACAGGATTACGAGAAAGTTTCGTTCGAAAATGTTGATTTAACGCCATAGAATGAATAAATGTTGCCATCAGTGATTGCTAAAAGTTTTGTTTTTGGAAATTTATGAGAAACATATAAATGCACCGCTGGACAAAATTATAAACTCATTTTTTTTTTCATTTTTTCAATCATAATTTAACTCAGTTAAAAAACTTTTTGTTCCAGTAGAAATAAATAACTGACTAAATAGTCCTAAATTCAGTGTAACTCATAAACTTTATAAAATGAATAATTTAATTAAAAAAATCTCAACTTTAATATCTTTATAATACATGAAACCTGGACAAAAGTATCAACTCAAAAATAAGAAACTCTGAAGTTTTGTAGAATTTTATTCAAATACTTAATCATTTAACAACCAAAAATAAACCAATGCTGAATTTCAAAATTACAAACTTACAATACTGCATAAACACAATTATAAGCTGACATTTTTTTATTTTTTTTTGAGTTTAATTAAGTTATATTTGCAATTACTTCAGTAAAACAAAAGCATAGATTTAGGAAAATGTAATTTTGCTATTAACATGGATAAATTGAAAAAAAACAAAAACAAAATTTGAAATGTTTTAAAAATTAACACTGCATTAAATCTAGCCATTAGTGTAAACTACAAACTTTTAAAAACGAGTTGGGCCCCCAGTTTTCTGAATTGGCTCGAATATGCGACTGGGCATGTAGATTTCACAAGAGTTTCTAACAGCTGCAGTGGCATATGGTTCCATGCTGAAAGTATTTCCCTTTTTAATTCCTCTGTGGTTTGGTACCGGTGTCGATCATGATAAACTTTGTGAACCCTGGTCCCCCAAAGATTTTCAATCGGATTAAGATCTGGACTACGAGCTGGCCATTTGATAACTTTGATACCCCAGCCCTTGAACCATTCTTTTGTACTTTTCGCTGCTTGTACACTCGCGTTATGCGTAAAATAACCAGTTTCCTCCAGGAATAAGATGAGCAAAAGGTAAGAGATGATCTTCCAGTACTAATCTTCAGCGTTCTATCTTCCATTAAGAAATGCCAATCCTGCTTTACCATGCTGAGAGGGTTATTTATCTTTACTGGAACAAAAATTTTTTAACTGAGTTAAATTATGATTGAAAAAACGAAAAAAAAAATGAGTTTATAATTTTTTCCAGCGGTGCATTTATATGTTTCTCATAAATTTCCAAAAACAAAACTTTTAGCAATCACTGATGGCAACATTTATTCATTCTATGGCGTTAAATTAACATTTTCGAACGAAACTTTCTCGTAATCCTGG
The DNA here is from genome assembly GCF_026930045.1 of Uloborus diversus. Classification (NCBI taxonomy): domain Eukaryota; kingdom Metazoa; phylum Arthropoda; class Arachnida; order Araneae; family Uloboridae; genus Uloborus; species Uloborus diversus. The sequence goes on along the minus strand of NC_072733.1, from coordinate 50,552,129 downwards.
ATTTTTTAACTTTGAGTTTATATTTTTGTCCAGGTTTCACGTAATGATAAAATATTAAATTTGCAAATTTTCTAACTTTATGAATTTTTTTGATTTAATTGATAAGATGTACTGATTTTAGAACTATTTCTTCAACAATTCATCATTACTTCAATGAAAATAATTTAAACTGAGTCATGTTGTAATGGAAACAAAATGAAAAAAAATTGAGTCTATAATTTTGTCCACCACTGTATTATGTATTTTATGTATTTCTGCTTTAGCCCTGGCTATTGGACGGTAATTTACTGAATACTTTAAGCAGTCTTTTATGTTTTTTGCTTAAGAGAAAGTAAGCTTAAAATGTATACTGAATGAAGTACTTTAATGGAGCAATGCTGTAAAATGCAGTTTTCTAAAGAACTTTAAAACAATGATAAACTGTAAACATTTCCGCTTAAAATTTTCAAATGTTAAGAGGTCGACGGTGATGAAAATTGTTTATCCCTAAGTATAACAAGTTTCCGCCTCAATTCGTTTGAAGTTTATGATTTAAAAGCATTGTAATTAAATATTAAAATATTCGGTCTGGAAAATCAATATTTCGTTTGTTATCAGTTTTAAAATGCATTATTTGCCATTTAGTAATGCTTCTCTGCAAATAGTGAATTAACAACAAGAGTCGATTACAAAGTATTCTTTTACAAGGAAGGTTTATCTATTTATTTATCTTTTTTTTTTTTTTTTTTTTTTTTTTGCAGAAAACCTCCTGTCAACAAAATGCTCGATTAGCGTTGATGTAACAGCAATTAGTTCATGAGTATTTTGAAAAACGAATAATTATGTATATAAGCATTTTGTTTAATTGTACATAACAAATGTTTTAAAATTTAATAATTATATTTCTAACTGTTGAGCACATTTCTAATACCCGTATTTTAAAATAATACAAGTAGAGGAATGTGGGGCAAAGTAAAAGGATTAAGATGACTGAGCTTTTTCAAAATGAACAAATTGAAAATTTATTTTGAAAATTACAGTACATAAAGAAAGAACATTCTATTTTATGATAAAAATGACATTGAAACAGTATATTTTTTAGCAGTAAATTTGGGCCTTCAAAAAGAAATTGAAAATTTTCACTTTTTTTCCATGGGGCAAAGTGAAAAATGAAATATTTTTCTAATGAAATATTTTCTATTCAATTGTAGAAAATATTTTTGACCAAATGAGTCAGTAAATAAAAGGTTTAAGGAGCAAATGAAAAGATATTGAAACAATAAAAGGAAACTTAAATTAGTTAATTAATTAATGTATGAAGAAAAAAATAATGAACAAGTAAAAGAGTGAATGAATAAGAAAATAAGTGAATGAATGAATAAAACAGTGAATTACCAAATGGAGGAATGTAAATGAATGAATTAATAAATGAATACCTAAGTAGTTTAGTAAATGAATGAGCGAGCAAACAAAATAAACTATTTCACTTTGCCCCATCCACTTTGCCTCGCATGTACAGGTGTCCCGCGCATAACACGATTAATTATTTCCGTGTAGTATCGAAACTGTGTTATACGGTTGGCTGTTTTTAAAAATAACAGTTTTACTTATTTTTAATACTAATTATGTATGTGCATGAGAAAAATCAGGTTAAGATGTATCGTTTTATGTCTAAACCGTGTTCCGTGTTATATCGAAACCGTGTTATAAGAGACTTAGAAATAATATAAATCAAAGGATGTGTACCGTGTTATATCGAAACCAAGTTTCATAGAAACAAAGAAAAACTATTAGAGTTATCAACCATTAACAGAATGTATTAAACAAAAATGAAATTCTACCTTTTATAAATATAATTTTCGAGTTATATCAAGACCATGAAGTATTAAATTCAAGTTTCGTACTGTGTAATATCGAAACCGTGTAATAATAGTCGCAAATTTGGTACCTTGTAATATCGAAACCGTGATGTAGAAGTATCGTCTCATGCGAGGGACGCCTGTATTTGACTGAGTGCAAAAAGTATTTATAGTACAAATAAGCTTAATATTAACTAAATAAATATTTCACAGAGTATTAGAAGGTCTCAATTAATATTTAAAATGTTAAAAACAAGAACTTTACCATTTTATATTAACAAAAATAATTTTTGACTTGCAACAAAATATTATAAAATGAGTATCAATTTTGAAAAATTGCCTGTATTGTCATGTGCTTTAATCTTCGGTGGTATTTTTTACTGACTGGAATAGATTACATGTGCTACTATATAGTTAAAGTATTACTAGACAGGTGGCGCTAAAAGCAGAGTAAATATTTCACCATTTCACTTTGCCCCGCTATTTCACTTTGCCCCACATTCCCGTATATAACTTAAAACGAACCCATTTTAGTTTTCAAGCGTGTTTAATTTACAAATGACGTTCCGAAATTTTATTATTTATAGTTTTGCTATGAAAAGATACGAGTAAAAATGCTTTAATTTATTCTAACGAGCAAGTACAATCTTGCGTCAAACGAAAATTTTCAAAATGGATTTAACAAAACTCCCAACATTTCAAAGGAGTGTGAAAAGAAATTAACTAAGAATGGTGTTGGCACAGGTTGGGAAAATATCAAGTGGTGAACGAGTTGTGATGACAACAGCTGTGTGTTGTGTGAGTGCTGGGGGTTTTTTAAATGTTCCTCTTATCCGAAAATAAAACAGTTTAGAAGCTAAATCTCTTTTTCTATAACTTATTGTTATTTGTAGTGTTTATTGATTGCCTGATATAAATATTTGTAAGTTACGCATTGATTTTTTAAATTGAGAACGTGGTCCATTGATGGAAACTCGATGTTCCATCCATAGCAACCGGTTGCCATGAATGGACCACATGCTAAAACTTTTATTTTTAATTTTCATTATTTATTGTGTATATTTATCACGAAAGTGAATATTATTATTAAAGGAGAAATATACCGAGAAATTGTTCCTATAATTAACGTGATATATGAGTTGGATTTCCTTTCTAAAAAAATCGAAAACTGTTATGTGACTCATTGACGGCAACCTTCCCTTACACGTGTTTCGGTTTGATCCCTTTTCTCAAAACGAAAAATTAAACTATTTATTAAAAAAAAGCTATACTTTAATTGATCAATTTTCTTTCTCTGGAAAAAAAAGATTCCTTTTAACAAAATGTAAAAAAAAAAACTTTCATTGCAAGATCTCAAAAACAGTGCTAGATTTCTCAATACATACAGACAGCGCAAAGGCAATCAATGCAATTTATTTCTTTAGTTACACCACTAATAAAAGCTATTCCATTAAGCCTAGAACTCTGGCATTCATTTATTCTACAGCATAATCAAGACACCAACATGATCTACATACACAGATAAATTTCAGAAAATAAACAACGAATAAAACACTTCATTTTCAAATTTAAAAGCTTTTTATTAAACTTATTCATAATAAAGTCTGTAAATAAATTAAGCTAACAAAGTTTGGTGGAAGTGTAAGAATTCTAGACTTCCCACCAGACAGTTGATTTAGTTTATCACTAGGAGATTCTTCCAGAGATCCCTTAAATTGCTTGAATATTCAATCGCCCTCTATCGGTGACAATTAATTTACTCTGATATACAATCAAAGCATTCTGAGAGGATAGTTCAAGGGAATATTTGAGTCCTTATTCTGATCTGTGTGCAGCCTTATTCGCAACTCCAATAAACTTTAGGGGGAGCTGAAGCCAATGTCTAATGGCAAATGAAAAAGGTAAAACAAACAAATGCCGTAACTTATAACTTGCTTTGACGCTTAGTGAATGACAGTAATTTTTCATCGTGTTTGTGGGAAGCTTTCTTTTCTATTCTTCTGAAATTACATTACACCATAAACTATCTGAAGCCTGTAATTTACCCCAAAAAGAACACGTGGAATCGCATTGGCGTCGTCAGCTGAAATTTATTGGGGGGGGACCATTCTGACTATCATTTTCAAGTTGCATTAAGAAAAACTCGTGTATATATATATATATATATATATATATATATATATATATATATATATATATATATATATATATATATATATATATTAGGGTGGTCCTTATTTTTGAAGTTGCAGATATTTTACGCGACGCCCCACAGTGGAGTATTTGACTGAAAATCCTGGCCAAAAGTCTAAAATTAAAAATTTACCCGATTTTTATGAAAATTTATTCTATGATAGTTGACTAACTGGTGCATCGATCGGCACCTGTTTTGTAAACTTGAGTCACGTACAATTGCTCATAGCCTCAGTAAAAGATGAGATTTCTATAAGAATTTTCGCTTTTTTGTTACGTTTCAGCCGAATTATTACGTTTCAATGTAGATTTTTTTGTGGCTTTCTAAATGAATGGAATTGAACCAAACCAATTTTACGGTATAAAGAAATGTCAGGGCTTAGTGCTAATTATAAATCAAAGTAAAAATTTTTATTTTCTTTTTGTGAAAAAAAATAAAGAAAACTTGGTACGTGAGATTTTTAAGGCTTTTCGCCTTAATTTATAAATAGAGAAAGCTTTTTAAATGGGTGTCGGGCTTGGTCGGGCTGTTTTGAAAGTTGCATCGTATTTGGCAAAGTCTCTAGTACTAATTTCAGCAAAAAAATCTTCCGCTTACAACTGCCCTTTTTTTAAATGATTTTTTTTTTTTTTTTTAAAGTGCATAATCCGATCTTTTTGTGACAAGTCATGATTTTAAACTGAATTTACCTACAAAGATTTAATAAATTTGTAAAAAGTTATCATGAGTACTACTGAATGAAAAGATCGACATATTTGAGCGCACAAACAACAATAAAATTTCAGACACGAGTTTCAGGGCTACGAGAAACCGCTTCATCAATGTATAAAGATGTAAGCTATGGAATGAGAATCATCCAATTAATTTCGAAACGTTTACCTATATGCATCGCTAAAGAGATTTATTGCACCCCTAAAACATGTGTTTGCGTTCAATTATGTTAATTTTCTCATGTACGTTAATGAGTTAATAAATTAAATTATTTTGTGATCTCGCTAAGAAAATTTGTTCTTCCTTAAAATTGAGATAGAGTTTAAATAAAATAAATAAATATTTATATTTTTTCAGATCATTGCTGCAAATAATGTCCCCGGGGGGGGGGGTCTTTTCCCCCTTATGTGTAGCAAAAGGGGGGAAATACCTCTCCCCCCCACCTCCTAGCGTTAGGAGACAATTGTAATTGTCTCCTAACGCTAGCGAGCTATCCACATTTAAGACATTTTACCTACTCATTGTGAAATTGAAGTTATATAAAATTTTAGTTCCTAGTTTTTGTTCGCACAATTTTTAGCGGGACACAACATCACGCTATGTAAAACTAAGGATCGACCAAGGTACGAGTACAATATATACAATTCAAAAACAAAGAGCTTTTGAATATCAATTTTCGAGTGTTTTTACAGTTATAACATCCTAGTTCATTTATTTATTTTTTTTACAATAGAAAAAAGGTTCTTCGTAACCCCGAAACCCTTGTCTTTAATTCTTTTTGTGCATGATTAACTCAGGGTTTTAATGATTGAAACCGAACGAAAAGAATAAAATTGATTATTTTTTTGGTTTCAAATTAGTGTTTTGTACAGAATACTAGGATTTTTTAGCCGCCTTTTGCTTTTTTTTTTCCTCGAACAGTGCACTTAATTACATATCTTCAAAGGAAAACAGCCATTCGCATGGAACACTTGTCTAAGCGTTATTGGCAAAGAGCCAACCGTGGCATCCATTTCGGATCGAGTGAAAAATTTTGAAAATTTTTATTTCAACTCATTGAAAAAAAAATTCATTATAAATCAGTGAAACAACGTAACTTCACCGTTTTTGCTGTAAATGAAGGCAAGGTGTTTATATTATTTCCTTAAAAAGTTTCAGAGCCATAACATTATTAGAATATTGGATGCAGGAATTTTAGTTTACAATGATTGAATAATTGAAAAAGTCGAAAAAATGACCTTCCTTTGAAATTCTTAGAAATTCGGTTAATTACGTTAGAACTTCAAACAAACCATATTCTTGAAGAAAATTATTTTTCCTATCTAGTGATGCATTGGGTTTTTTTTCTACGTTTACTAGGATCGTTTTTACAGTCGTAAACTTGCAAAAGTCTAAACCGTGGATAAAATATTAAATATTTCATTTTCTAATTCAAATTTAAAAAATCCAGTTTCAAATTGTAACACCAGACCTTTCAGACAACTTGTATAACAAGTTTCGTGTCTATAAGTGGGATAGCTTCGCCGTACAGCGCACAAACGCACACAAGGGTGTCGCCTTCAGAAGAGTGAAAATTTCAATTTAGTTTTGGCCAGGATTTTCAGTCAAATACTCCACTGTGCGCCCCCTCAATTTGTTCCATTGTACAAATAAATGATCCATGCAAAATTTTAAGTCAATCCATTAATATTAACACGTGCCCCTAGGGCCCCCTTTTTTGAGTTTCGAAGAAAAAATTGCGGATTTTCTCATTTTTATGTAAAAATATTCCTAGGTTTCATATTTAAAGTAATTTTGAACCTCAGTAGATGTTGCTACTTCCAGACCAACCATTCTCTCTTTCATTCTGTAAAATTTTACATATTACATAGGGTACATGCACTCCAATGGCCTTGGGACAGGCATACCGCTATTCGCGCTCGTTTCAAACCAAGCTGTAGGGAAACATTTCTTTCCACAAAGATGGACACAAGGGATTCTAAAGGCCATTAATGAATGGCCTAGGCCATTAATGAATGATTTTTGACAATAACAAATTGCCTCCTTCAGGCTTTGGGGGTGTTGGTTCAGAAAATTTTCTGTGTATATAATAGGTGTGGCAAATAGGGTCACCAGGTTTCCATGTAATAAATACTTAAATCTTTATGCATTCTTATAATTTAAATTTTGAAAAACCCTCCAATACCCTACCATAAAAATAAACTCTATTTTCCATATCTAAAATATAAATTTTAAAAAATTCCTGATCGGAATAATGTAAAAATCTATACTTTAAACTGTCTTCTATTTCAGTACATAGTCCTTTATTATCGTCAGATTCCTCTTGCAATTGACAACATGAATCCAAAATGGGTATCTATCCTAATCTGTTGAACCTTTTTTCTATATCTGGTTTACCACAACGCAAAAAAGCTTGACAACTATTGAGATCTGCTCGCATTTCATCAATGTTAGACAAATGCCATATTAGGGACAAAGATGCTGCTCATTTATTAACAGCCTATGTAGATGCAGTAAATTTAAATTCAAATAACCTTATGATCAATCGTACATCGCTTAAGAGAGCAAGAGAAAAAGTTCGAGAGGTAAAATCCGATTTCATGAATTTAAATTTACATTTTTTAGTTATTCCCTGGGATACAAAGCTACATCCAGATGTAACTGGGAAAAAACGCCGATAGGCTTACCATGATAGCTTCAGGTTCCAATGTTGAACAGCTATTAAGAATTTCTAAGATATTTCTTCAGTTGTGTATGATATCTTAGATGATTGCTCTTTATTGAGCAATCACGATTGCTTATTGTTCTCACTTGACAGTCCTTGATGTTCCGGTTCCTTTTTCAGCTTGGACCAGGCCTGCAGCACCACCGTCCACCGGCGGCGGCACGGCTGGTCCTGAGCACTGTCCCCCGGAATCCACTTTTGCTGGGCGGTGGCGTCCATGTCCTACACACGCATGCGCATACACAGTCGCCTACGCGCGCACGCTTTTACACACATACACACGCCTACGTGCACACACGTAAGCCTACACACACACACGCACACAACTATATACACGTAAGCACCCAGGAAGAGGGACATGCTTGGGCGGGGGAGCCATTTCTAGAAACAATAACTCTAACCAGTATAGTCTTGTGGCAACTGGAGATTGCGAAAAACATAATTTGAATTCAAAGTTTCGGAATTCAAATTAGAGTTTTTTTTTTTTTTTTTTTTTTTTTTGCTAACTGTTCTAGCTTTAGTGTTCTGTACAGCGGTTTACAATACCGGCCATATAAATTGTGCATGTAATTTTTTAGAGCAAAAGCTGAACGGTGATATATTGCATTTGTATTGCTATCATCATGCACTTGAAATCGTACTGCAGAGTGTCTTTAAAGAAGTTCTTGCCTTTCTAAGTTCTAGACTCGATATTCCATTATTTAAGCGCTTCAAAATTCAAAAAGTACACATGCCACTTAAATTCTAAAAGAAGAATTTGATGACATATTATTGTTCGTAGAAAGCGGAATTAAGAAATATTATAGAAAATTCTCATAATGTGTAATAATATTTCTTGGTGTAGTCCTCCCTCCTACAGAGATATGTTTTCGTCAAACTGGAGCTTATCTGTTAGCCAGATGGGTGGCAAAAGGAATTTATTGTTTGAATATTTATATATTTAGGAAACAATTTAAATTGACTTTACATGAAAAGATTGCCCGTAAATGCTGTTTTACAGTTAAATGTTGTATGAAGATATAGTTTTTCGCAGCAACCCATTCTAGGCCTTTTAAATTAATATAAAGTCTAGTAACGAATAAAAGTAAATTGCACGTAATTTTTGTGCAATTTTTTGCAATTTTTGTGCTTAATGACGTTGGATTACTGATTTTTTGAATAAAGTCTAGTGTCTAAAAAACCTGCAGCGTACAAAATGATGACAAACATGCAGCAGAAGCAGTGATTGAAAAACTCATCAATCACTTATGGTACTTAGGGGATGAACTAGTAGCTTTGTCCGTATTGGATGAAGGAATTAACTTGGAAGATAGGCAAAGAGTACTTCAAAAAATGCTTGCTGAATAGGAAGACGTGTCTGATGACTGTATAAAAAATTTCAGATAACAGTAGATGATTTGGAATACTTTCTTAGTAAAGATCTTCCTCTTTATAGAATCAATCACAAGTCAATAAAACTGTTTGATAAGTTACAAACACCAAAAGATGTTTTCCTATTTGATCCTGATTCATGGCAAAATGAAGGAAGCTATTAAAAGGGAAGAGATATCGTTAAAATGCTGAAAGTTGCGAATGATACAACTGAAAGAGGAGCACAATTAATCGAAGAATTTCACAATCAATTTACCAAATATGAGTCACAAAAGCAATTTAGTATTTTACAGACAATCCAAGACTATCGGAAAAAAATTCACACGATTGAGATACATTGAGAAAAATGTACGATTAAGGTAAGGTTTCTAAAGCACTATTTCATTCTTATACAATGTAAAATCTTTGGACGATATGAAGTAATTAAAAAGATTAATTTTAGTGCTACCTCGCTGTAAAAAATATTTTGCAAACCTAGGAGAAACGATGTACTGGGTCTGAAGTAAAAACTCGAAGATTTGTGGGAAAATTATCAAAAATGTTCAAGTTCAACGGCCTAGGGGCACGTGTTATTATTGACCGATCGAGTTCAAATTTTGCACCGATTACTTTTTATCATAGTGTCACAAAACTAGGGGGCGTCACTTGTTGAATTCCGAAAAAAAAATTTTCCCATATAAATAAGGACCACCCTAATATATATATATATATATATATATATATATATATATATATATATATATATACATATATATATATATATATATACATATATATATATATATATATATATATATATATATATATATATATATATAATGGGTTTAAATTTAATACAATATTTTAAACGGGTACATCTTGATTCACATAATTACACAATAAGGAAAAAAAATTAAATACCAACAAATACATTTTTTCTAGACTGCACATGGGATATGAATATCCGTGCTATTTTTTTGTGATCAATTTCGTCCAAGATGTTTTTGTGAATGTAGCATAAAGCAACATGATTCAACCGCTTTTGTGTCATAGTCGACCTTAGATACCATTTCAACTTTCTCAGCGCACTGAAGCTTCTTTCAACTTTACACGACGAAGGGCGGCACACCAAGAGTAGCCGCACCAAATTTTAAACATTTTGAAACAGTAGACAATTGAATCAACCGTTCTTAATGAATGAAATCAGCAAAAACGAAATCCAGCTCTATTGAATCAGCCGCTTTATGGAATCAAAGCTGTTCAGAACAAAATGTGACTCATATAAGCCGCGACAACTGTATAATTAAATTTTTATATTACATAGTGATAAACCCTGCAGCTGTAAGTTCTTGGCCCAAGTTGGATTCGAAGGAATTTAATTTGATGTTTTTTAATTAAAAAATTAAAGTATATAATTCACCGTTATGACATTCACGAACCTACGAAAAACACAACTACAAAAATAAAATAAGACACAAATAATTAAGCTCTCATAATATCATATTTTAATAATGCTACCTTTTAAAGTATTTTCTTAATTTTTTCAGGATTTTTGTAACAAATGCACCAGAATTTTGCTTTTTTGTTGAATCCTCCATACACTCAATGCATATGAAACCAAAAAACAACAAAAACCATGCCAATGTTATTTCATTAATTTCTAATTTCTCAAAGTCAGCAGGGAAGGTGCCCCTTCTGATCCTCTTTAAGTGACAGGCCTGTCTTGAGAGGCACACCTCACAGATTGAAAAGTACTGGCCTACACAGAGAAGAAACAGCATTTGGTGTATAATTGAATTCTGATCAGCGGACGATGAGGAAGAGATAGAAAAATGAACTGCTTTTTTCTGACACGTGACAATAAGTTTTAAAATGGTTATTTCAATAAAATTTGTTCAGTAAGGCAGGATTATTAATGGATAATTTTCTGTTAAGCTTTTATAACTAAAAGGAGTATTATTTATTCCATTAAAATTTATAAAAGTTGAAACATTTAAAAAAAAGAGAGAAAGTTGAACGCATTAGCTCCCATAGGACTCATAATGTCAAAATATTGACTGTAAAGCATACCTGATTAGCAGGCATTCAGGGGCTACTCGATAAGAGGTCACTGTGAACTTTCATAAACTTTCCTTTCCTAGAAAAAATTTTCTGACGAATCTTCATATTTCGAGTAGTTTTTTGCGAAATATTGCATTAAAAAGATATTCTCATTTGATGTAGTGATGTGGGTAATTAGGAATTTCATTCGGAAAATCGAGAAGTAACCCCACCTGAATAGTATAAAATCGGGGAGCCCCTGCATGTATTACACTCAACAGAATGGTACTTACCTATCACGATCTTTTGATTTTTTGAAGATGGTTCCGTGGATGTTGATGATGATTCAGTTGTTAAAAATTGCTAAGGTTCATTTGATGTAGAAGGTTTGCTACATGTTCCCATTTCAAGCCACCTCTCCATATTCGTAATCGAATATGTAAAAAAAAGCATTTTTAATAAAATAGGAGCGCTCTTCAGGTCACCTACTCTCAAGGAGACCAAAAGACCACATGAAATTATCTTTATTTTTGTCGGAACGTCCTTTTATTTCTGTCTTTTTTTTTCTGGTCATCTTGCGTTTCTTTTTTCGTTGGTCTATCGGAAGTGACATCACAGTATCCATCGTTATGCTGGCTTACGATTTGCTTTTGAAATTGCACGTTAATTTTTAGACTCCTCCTCTTTTTTTTTTCTGTAACGTAACGCTTTTTTGGTCAAATTTGGGATGCCGCAAACACATTTGAGAAACCGCGCTTCGGTAAGGTACTTTGAAGCCACGTGTTGAATAATGTCAAACAATGACACGTCTCCTTTCCCTTTCTACCCCAAACTTAACCTTTGACCAGCCAAGTGGTCTTCTAAATTTTTGTGCATCCTTTGGCCAGGGTGTTGTTGCAAGCTGCAGAAAACCGCCAAAGAAGTCTGGTGTCTCATTTTGTTTGGGAAACATCGGGGTCGCTAAAAATTGAACCAAATCGGCGAAACAAACACTGCAAAACTTGAAACAGAAACCTGGAAGCGCCGAGAAACGAGATAAGAAAGAAAGGGGCAGAAGCTCAGATCCCCGTCTGACGTCTGTTGACTTATTAGCACGAGAGTCGTAAAAAGGGGGGGGGGGTGCACATACGCTGGAGACTCGACTATGGATGGTTGACATTGCACTCGGGAGAAGGTATCCCCTTTCTAGCATCCTTCACTAAAGCTAGTGTGCGTAGAGCAGAGCAATAATTTGTCAATGAAGTTCACTTTCCGACTTTCCGTTCACTATACACATCACATATTCTGTTTTTTTTAGTTAATTTTTTTTTTCGATGTTCTCTTCGTTTTATTTGATATGAATTAAACATGGTAAATTATATATTACGCAACTGTTAAAGTCTTCAAAGAAAAAATGATTTCCCCAAAATAATGAATTTCATCTTGACAATTATCGAGGGGGTCCGATTTTCAAATATTGAGAGGGTCCGGTCCTCAAATATTGGGGGGGTCCGGACCCCTTGGACCCCCCCCCCCGGCCGCGACGCCCATGGTGGAATGGAATGTTTAACCTTTTTCTTTAGAATTATTAATCACCGCAAGGTAGCGTATTCGAGCTCTGGAGTTACGAATTAATTTTAGCAAATAATTTCGCATTGGTAAACTAAAATTCTGTAGCTTCCCTTAACACTATTCATTTTACTTAATGGGAGTAAGAATATGCTGAGCATGGCTTCACCAATACGAAATCTTCTATGGGATGGAGTATTAAGGATGTAAACTAGGACATTCAATTAGCCTATGCCAATCCAGAAAATAATAGCACATAAATTGCTCAGAACTGCAAGAGCAGAGCTATTCATAGTAAACGTGTACAGCTACCTCAGAAACTTAAAGGGCATTTATAACTTAAAATACAGTTATTCAGAGTATCATTGAGCCACCATTTTTTCAGTTTAAGCTTTTCTAGTCATATTTTAATAGTCTTACTGTATTATTTGATGTAAAACGGAAGAAAAAACCTCGAGTTTTATATAGTTGTCCAAAATTTAGAAATGATAATTATGAAATCCTGAAGTGAATTATAGCTTCGGTTCAAAGTAATCCTGCCATTTGGGATAAGTATGAGCCACGTCGGAAATAGATGCAGAGCTAGTCATAGCAAATGTGCACAGCTATCCCAGAAGCTTGTAAAGTATTTATAATTTAAAATATAAGTATAAATAATAAGCTTTGAGCCACAATTTATCTATGTTAAGCTTTGGTACTCATAATTCATTAGTGTTACTGTATTAGTTGTTATTAAAAAAAAAAAAGAAAAAATCCTTAAGTTTTATGGAGTAGTCCAAAATTTAGAAGTGATAATTAAGAAATCCTTTTATAATAAATTATTGCTGTTGGACAAAGTTATCTTGTCATTGGGGTAAGTAACAATCTCGTAGGGAATGGGATTGCGGAGCTCAAAAATCAAATTAAGAGTACTCTAAGGTGTGTAAAAACATTTCCACAGCTTAGAAATAGGTATAGCTTCAAAATTATTGAGAAAAATGAGAAAATTCCAGTTGGAAATAATATGTAAAATAAGATAATAATATGTTTTAAAACGAGTAGTGCAATTTTAAAGTACAGAAATAAAGTACTTACACATCCCTTTTTCTCTCTCCCTTTGTACTTCACAACATCACAAAGTTATTTATAATACTGCATAGACTATTACAATGCAGGAAAAGCAATTTTAACAACTTCAAAAATAACTTCCAAATAGTACGATCAGAATTACTGAGTGTTGTAATGAGCTGTATACCAGTATATCTAACCTTTTTTATCTATATATATATATAAAGTGAAAAGTAGGAAAATCAATTTAATAACCTAGCCAAGAGAGTACCCTAACGCGGGATACTTTGGCCCAGATTTTAGAACTTTTCTCATTACTTTCTCAATAACTTTATAAATATTCATATTTCCAAGTTGTGAAAACTTGTTTTACACGTCTAGAGATCTCTTAATTTAATTTTTGAATACTGATCAGTTTTTTTCCAATATTTTACCCTTTATTATTGTTTTTTCTTTGGGCTAATGTTACCTTTGTGTTTGAGTTACTTTGCCATGAAGTGATTTTCTCTATTTAAAATCATTGTAAAACTAACTAGAGCCAAAGAAAGAAGTGTGCTCACAAAGAAAAATATTTATTTGAAAGAAAAAATACATTTTTTAACGAGAAGTTTGATTCACATAGTTGTTTTAAGATTTTTTTTTTTTTTTTGCATACCTATTTAATGTCTCAGAAATTACCCCAACGGAGAACAGTCATATTTTCATCAGTTTTGGAGGTTGAATAATTTTATTAAGATAACACCATTTTTAAAACAAAGGATCCAAAATTTTTGATCACTTCTAAAACTTTTTGGTGCATTCCATACTCTCAACATTCGCTCCTTCTCCTCTCGCATGAACAGCTATCTTTGGAAACCTGAGCTCATTCCATTCCACAATAATAAAATTCCGTAAATTTTCCAACAAAATTAACAATGTTTGTAAGAAGTAGATGCAACTGGGTAAACCGTTTTCTAAACCTCCTACAACTTTTAATTCATCTTCATCTTCCATAATGAAAGCCATGCAACTGAGTCCTGATGAATTGAGTCTGCAAACTCTCTCTTTATCTGTTGCCGAGATTTCCAGGTTGTTTCTTGTGTTTTTCTTGTTTAGAATCTTAGTTTTAGCTATTCTTTACTTTTCCAAATCTCTCTGGCGGATAATTTCAAGTTTTTATGCTGGGCCAAAGTAGGCCGGAATATTTAGGTTAAGAGATATGTTGTCATTGTCAATTTAAAAAAAAACCTAAGCAGAACTGAGAAGTACAACTATACTAAGGCATAGAGTATTAAATAGTGCTTATAAATATGTACTTAAAAGACTCTTAGTTAATGTAGAACTGCTTCTACATGGAGAAGTTTGAGAGGCTATAAAAGCACATGTTAGCACAAGGAACTTAGAACCACTAGCGCTGCTTCTAGAGAAGAACTATAGAATTGCTTGGTATACATATTTGAGTGCTTGGGGATGCTCTCTAGGGGAATCTGTCAAAATATGTCGAAAAATTGCGCCCTGAAGGTTGACAGATGACGTTGTATCTTTTTCTCCATTTGGGTCAAAAAATGACCCTAGAGCCAAAGTAGCCCACGTTTACGGTACAGCACTGGATCGTTTAGCTTTTTTTTTTATTTCCAAAGTCTTATATACTAGAAAACTTGAAGTGATTCAAGGTCAACAGACATGCTCGAGGTTTCCCAAATAATAGTTTTAAAAATCAGTAATGTTACTCCATATTTTAACTGTTTCCGAAAATTTTCTAATTATTGACAGCTGAAATTGAGCCGTGTTTTAATTTAAAATTAGTGCATGCAATTCTTTTTTTTTATTGATAGAAAAGAATAAAATTATTTCAAATATCTAAAAGACCTATAAAATTAAAACTAGCCTTTCTAAAAAGATGTTTTATGCGGGCTCTCATACGAAGATATAAATAACAGTATACACAAATTCAAAAGAAGCTCTTATATGTAGGTAAAAATCACTCGTTTGCTTTTGGAAATATTGTTAAGCGATAAGTGGTATTATTTTTCACCGACTTCAAAAATGGAGGTTATGATTTCGTCTTGCGGCTTTTTATGTATGTTTTCGTATTGGTTCAAGAATACTGGACCGATTTAATTTTTTTTTTTTTTAATAGTTTGGAAGGGTTTACTTTCTAGATGGCCCCATGGTAATTTTGTGTGGTTATGAAGGGTTCCGGAGAAACCTAAGAAACTTTAAATTTCATACGTTGTGGCTACGTAGACCAGCTTTCGTCAGCTGCGCGAAACGTCACAGGTAACGTGGTTTTGGCGTGAACGGTGCTTTTTTTCGACGGAGGAATCCTTTCTTGAACAATATTTCATTCTCACGCATCGGGATGTTTGATTTTCATTGCGCCGCCTGTTAATTTTAACTATAATCTAACTAATGTATTTATTATTCATGTAGCAAATCAGTAAATTAAATGTATTTTTCCATGAAAATAACTGAATTAATTAATTTATTATAAAAATTTTTTGCTAATAAATAACTTCATCTAGTCATTAAAACTTGTTTTTTGGTAAATATTTCAGTTTTGAAATATATTTAGTGTTTAATTCAAGGGATATGAAAGATAAAAATCCCTCCCCAACGATTAAATTTATTTTCCTTATTAAATATATCGTAACTGGTGTCCAATTTCGGAAGTTTGACAAGTATTCTAGATTTAATATTTCTTGACGCCGTCAGTTTAATTTAGTCAGTTTATTTTAGTTATGGCAATACTGATTAACAGACTTCGTTGGAACTTTTTTATGTAATATACTCCCCGATTAGTAGAAGACGACTTGACCAATTAGGATAATTCTTTTTCTGTTAGAAATGGTATACTTCTGCCGGTCATTTAATGATCTTCAAGTTCGGGTATGAGGGATTCTGGTGAAATCGAGACTACTCTTCAAATTTCGCACTCGCGCTTTGTTTTTTGTAAATCTCTTCGAATTCTAAGCGCAAAGATAAAACGATTTCTGTTGTTTTTTAGTGACTCGTGAGTTTTTTTCGGAAAGCATACTTTGATAAAGTCAAACTGATGATAAAGACAAATTTTCTTTGTGAATAATTGTGCATTTGAAAAAGTCTTTCTTCGCAGTCTTCGGAAGTCTCCAAGACGCTGTGCTCTATTTCTTTCTCTATTTTCCTCATCTTAGCTGTTTTCAGACTTCTGTGCTAGACGCTTTCTCACTTGAGATGTACGTAAGGAGTACACGACATACTCTACCCTACGTACTTATTTTATATTTACACCACTAAAAAGCAAAAAATAATTTTTTTTTCAAATAAAAAAGAACCGATTTCAAAAAGCAAAGATGAACTAAAAAGTAAAAAATAATTAGTCTTACTTACACACGATTTGCTATCCAAACGTGTAGATCAAATTTATTTTACGATTCCAGTACAATAATCAACTAAACTAAACAACTGATTATAAAATAAACATTGATTTTAATTGCTATACGATGAATTATTTTAATACCTAAATAATTATATACGATCTCTTAATTTTAGATAACCATTTGAAGTCGGGGCCTCCTATGAACTACTACCTAAAGTAACAGACAACCCACAAAATCCTGAGTTAAACACTAATTTAACAAAACGCGAAAAAAACTAAACCTACTCAGTTACGTTAGGTCAAATCAGTGTTTATATTATAATTGGGTGTTTAGTTTACATGATTTTTTACCGGAATGGTAAAATAAATTTGATTTATACGTTTGGGTAGGAAATCGTGTGTAAGTAAGACCAATTATTTTTTACTTTTTAGTTCCTCTTTGTTTTTTAAAGTCGGTTCCTTTTTTATTTGAAAATAATTTTCTTCTGAAGATTACAAAAGAAAAATTATTTTCTAACATATTATTTAAAAAAAAATACTAGTATTTTCTTCCAACTCCTTTTCAGTGCGGCAGATGGTGTAACGTTCAATAATTTAAAAAATAGTGACGTTTCTGTGTATATACTTTGGAAATATTGAAATGCTAGTTGCATTAGTTTGTTAGCTATAACTTTTAAGAAAAATAATTGCTCTTTTTTTTATTCTACTAATTTGTGCTAGCACTGATATAAGCTAAAGACACTTAGAATAGTTCATTTATAGTTTGAAATTTTCTTTCCGGCTTTTTATTGAGTTTATATTTTTTATCTTATTTTTCAATAATGCTGAAAACGAAAGAAAAGGATGAAGAAAATGTAAAAAAGGCTTCGTCTCTTGCAAACGGAAATTAAGCCAACACAATGAGGCTTATTTTTCCTAATAATGAGAAAATTCAGTGGATTACATGAAAACTTTAACGTTCTCCAACATTTTTGTGTGCAGAAAATGAATCTATAATTTCGAGAAATACTCTCGAGATGCGACAAGTATTTATTTCGCTCAATACAGAATTCACCACAAAAAGCATATCTTACATAAATTTCAGTAACTCGCTGAGCACATTAGTATTTGGTGCTTCTCATTACTGAGCAAATCTTACTTGAAACCTTTCCTCTTAGGAAATATCTTTCAAATCATCCTTTTCCAAAAATAATTTTGCATTTGATATGCTTTTAAAACTAGTAATTTGACAAGAAGTATTTGTTCATCTGAATTATTATCTACAACGCAAAAACCTTCCAAAGGACATTGTAATTTTTTACATACAGCCATGTTTTTTGCCTAGATGAAGAAGATTTTGTAACTTATACGAGCACTTGCTTGCAATTTTTACTGAAAATTGTGCCTTACAACTTTGCTTTTGCTAAAATCAGCAATGATATTTTTGCTTTTTTCCTTACCTTTACCCGATCGATGTTTTAAAATCTGATCCAAATCCTTTGGCACCATGAAAACCCATTTTTAATAATGCCCCTGATTATTTAATAATTATGTCTGTATGTGAACTATTTAAATTATATTTTAGATCACATACTGGGTAAAATTACTTCCACAAAGAAATAACTTCTTCTATTTTTCTACTATTTTAATCACAAAAAGGGACCTAGTTGACTAAATAAGTCGAGGCTACATTCTTTCTGTAATATGGTTATGATCATAAAAAGGGTACCGTGAAGTTTGAAATAGAATATCACGATTTATGACAGTAGTTTTACAATTCTATGTAAGAAAAAAAAAATAATAATAAAAATAAACATTACGCAGGATCACAGTCATTAACGATCTTACAACTATTATTCAACATAAATTCATTGCAGACAAACCTAATATAGTCACAACTGGTCATTTTACATCACAATTTTTAGGTTAGGTAACAACTCACAAATAGAAGTGTCACAGTGACCAATTTCTTGTGAAACGTTATGTGATTCATACACGAACTATTTCAATTGCCTTGATTATATAACAGTCACTAATATCACAAGCACTCAATTTTCTTACTGTCGTTCTTTCATACTAAGTTTCTTTCATAAAACTCTTAGTTATACTACTTCGTTTGGTGAAAAATTAATCTGTTATTTTTTTTTCTTCAGAGTATTAATGATATTTTTTCAAATTCAATGCAATTTTAAAAACATCTCTTGTTTCCTCTAAATAATCCGATTTCTTTTCTCCAAGTTTTTGAAAGGCGCTTGAGAATTACATTTAATTTATTAAAGTATTTTCCGAAATTGCTTGATGTTGTTTTCGTGCACATTTTGTAAAATTCCCTTCTAAAACCTTTTTATGATATAAAATTAATTAACATTCTTGCATCCATTTTTTAAGATAGCTTTTGGTATATTTGAAGTTATTTCATTTCAATGAAACAAAAATTAGTCCAAACAAAATAGGTTCAATATTTTTTTACAAATCCGTGCCTAAAATACGTTACTTGCATCGCATTAATTGCTCTTACGCGTTTGTAAAAAGCTAATTACCGATAAATATGTTAACTTTCAGAATTTAAATACTTTTATTCGTCATGAAAACAAATTCCTGTAACTACCTACGACACTATAGTTTCATAGTTTCTGCAGCTGGTCTACTTTTTACATCCAGATTACAAACAAAAGTGAGACAAAAAAAGTGTATCACAACCAACAGGTTTTCATTTTTTCACATACAGAAAAAATATGAAGCAGGTATTTGTTTTATTCAATAAAATATTTTACGAAATTATTTATGTTTTCTGCACTTTTTGTAAAATGCGCTTTAAAAACTTTTCTAGTTAATAAATTTGGGTAACTTTCTTCTTTTCTAAAAAAAAACTCCGTTGATAGATTTAAAGTTGCTTCATTTCAATAAAGAAAAAATTAGTCATATAAAACGTGTTCAATGTTTTATATACAAATCGCCTCCTTAAACATGTTATTCGTAATGTGTTTATTGCTCTTACGCAACTGTAAAAGCTTACCACAGATAAACAGATAAATATTTTAACTTTCAGAACTTAATTATCTTTACCCGCAACTCCACATTCGGTCTCAAATCAAATTCCTTTAACAAACCAGAAAGAAACAAATGCTGGAAAATTAAAAAATATCGATACATAAATGCTTTTTAAAACGTTTTAATTAATATATTAAGGTCCTTGTACCTTTTTTTGAAAGACTGCTCCTGATATATTTAAATCTGCTTCCTTTCAATGAAGAAAAAAATAGAAGCAAAGCGTGATCAATGTTTTTTACAAATCCACGCCTTAAATACGGAATGCTTTTATTGCTCTTACGTAACTGTAAAAGCTTGTTACAGATAAATATCTTATCTTTCAGAGCTTAAATCTCTTTTTCCGCAAGTCTGCATTCTGTCATAAAAACAAATTCCTGTAGTAGACCACGACACTGTTCCTTCAGTAGCAAGTCTATTTTACACCTCCAGAAAGAAACAAGTGCACGACAATGCAAAAAAATAATACCACAATCAATAACTTTTTTCGCATCTCGGAGAAATGTAGAGCACAGATTTTGTGCTTTAGTTTGAAGAAAGAAAGCAGGGCTGCTGAAAACAAGGTCTGATATTTCACTGGACGACAATTTTGATGTCGTAGGCTGTCAAACAGATAAAAGGACGAAGATAGTGCTTCACTTTTTCTCTTTTAACCTTAGTCTGACAGGTAATCAAAGACTCTGTGAAGCATATCACATGGAGCATTATCCTAAGAATTCTTTAATGTTGTTCCCTAACACATTGGAGAATGTTGAAAAAGAAAATAATTTAGAGTGCTATGGATTTCTTCGCTACTTATAACAAAAGATAAAGATTTATTTTTGAAAACGATATATGTGTTTTTTAATGTAATTGAAATTGTATTTTTTAACTACGGTAAAAAGGATTTATTATGAAATGTTTCTTTCCGTTGCGTTTTGAATTTCACCATTTCAAGTCGGAGTTGAATATTCTTTTTAATGTGAAATTTTATTATGTAGGCCGTAACTAGAATCAGACTGGTTTAAACCATTCGACCGTAGTGTTGAATAAATAAAGGATTTTCAAAAGTATTTGTAAAACATATCAAAACAGCTTAAGTTTTAATTTCAAGAGGAATTATATTTAAAAATATGTAGTATCAGTAGAGGTAAAGGAAAACAGAATTACAGTTTCAACTTTAAAACCTTCCCTTTCTTTTGGATAATTATAGAGGCAAAATTTTGTGCATTGTGTCCGAAATGACTCTCAGAAAGTAAGTGGGTACGAAAATCTTGACTAATGGACTTGTTTCAGCGTCGTCTGCTCGATCACGTGATCTCGGTGTCACATGATTTCCGGTTCGCGCCGAAAGACAGTGAATTCGTGTTCTGATTAAGCAGAAGATTTTTGTTTACATTAAGTTTTGGGGGAAAAACCATTCTGTTTCATGGTTACTTGTTCTCATGAGTTTATTTAAGAGATATAAAAGTCAAACAAGGTTGTTTTCCATGGATTTCCTTTGAAAAAAAAGTTTTTTGAACAGAGCTTGTCAACACGAAATGACAAGCTTTGCCAGGAACGAATGCATTGTTGTTATGAGTTCAAATACTTGATTAATATTGTGTTCGACGCCAGCCATTCACTAAAGTTTTTTTTTACAGAAACATGCACTTCTTGCAGCATTTTTATTGAATAAATATGTAATAAACAAAATCTTATCGTACCACATATGACTCGCAGTAAGTACGACATATTTTGCTGTCATCGAATACATGTTACATTAAAATGCATATTTGATAGATTCGAATAATCGTTTCGGATATTTGCTGGGTTTTTTCGTTACACGTACTTCCTTGCTAGGAAAATTTTCAGAGCATTCAAATACAAAATCATATTTATAATTTCAAACTAAACAAGAATCAAAGAATTTGGTTCTTCTGCATGACTGGGTGGTTACAACAGGGAGGTTTAGAGTCATATTTAAAATCAAATCCTCTGTAGTAGCTTTTCAGTTTACCTGACTAATGCTTTGCAGTTTAGAATTGCTTCTATTTTCTTGTTTGATGAGTTATATATGTTTTTCCCTCTAAAATTTAATGTAGAAACTTTTCTAAATAATTTATTAGAAGTGCTTTTTTTCGATGCATTTTTTTTTAGCTATTTCAACTTTATTCTTCAAAACAAACAAGTAAATATAACTTAAAATTTAGTTTTTTGATTAAGGAATTGTTAAAGCCCAAGATTGAGAATTACTAAAGCAACTGCAAGGGGGGGGGGAGGGTTAAAGCCTACATTAAGAAACTAAACTATATCAGGTGCCAATAGCAATTCATATATGTGAACCAAGGGTGCCAAAATTTTTTTTCGGGGAATGCGAAAAAGTAATAATGTTATTTGATTATTTAAACTTCTAGGCTATTCTTTTATTTTCTAAAAGTTTTCTTTCAATGCAGTGCTGAATTAAGGGGAATCAAGCCTGGGCCCTTGCCCTGAACAGCAAATGCATCCTATTTTTGACCTTTTAAGTAAAAGTAATAGTTTCAAGTGTTTTTCACTTAACTTGCAAATATTGCAAAAACATACATTTTAGATTAAAATCCTTATGCTGCCGTGCTAAGCTCAAGTCATATCTGCATCTGAAGTGAGCTCAAAATGAGGAACTGCTATTTAAAGTTTTAGGCCGGCATAGGCTCACATGAGAAACAAAAATTATATCAGGTACCAAAAGCGGCTGGTGCCACCATTAAGACACAGATGTCAATGCACAGATGGTTTTGTTACCCTGTTTCCACGAGATAGAGGCACCTCAACGATTAGAAACCGAAATAGGATTTTTTTTCAATTTTGCCGAAAGCGTTCAAAGCTTAACAATTACTCAAGGGATCTTTTACTGTCGCATAATCGTACCACAAGGGACCTGATGATTTTCTGCATCTGGAAAACGTACCAACTGGCTACCGGGAATCAGGACACAGTACCAAGACATAACCTGACCACCACGCCACCCAGCCGACTTACACTTAACACGGGAATCGAAGAATTTCATCATTTTTTTTATCAATCATTGTTTTTGAACTTAAGAAATGAGGGGCAAGGCTCTCTTTGTTTTTGAAAATGAAGGATCATCTATCTCCTTCCAACGTTTTATAATGTAATATTGCCTCCTCCTTCCACCACACCTTGGATATCAAATTGTGTGCAGGGCCGCTGAGAGCCAAGGCGCGCCTTGCCATAAAACTTGTCAAATTTATGCTACTCCGATTCTGAGACAGGCACCCTGAAGGGAAGGGCCCCTAGTTTTCCGACAACCTGACATGTCATATAACCTCTTGTCGGTCCTGTTTTTATGAAGGCAGTTATAACTAAGATAAGTTTTTTAAGTTTTATTCATACACAAGAAAGCTCGCAAACTTGCGCCCTTCTCGCCCCTGCAAGATTGTACCGATGTTACAGATAAGAACATAAGCACAGTAGTATGTACAGAGCATGCGGTGAGACTTGAGAAAGCCAAAACAATGCATTATTTTCTCAGATATCGTATTGACAACCCTGTCATTTTAAATTTTTTAGTTAAGGGGCGGAGCGTCGAAGGGTATTAACTGAATATAATGTTTTCGTAAAACAGTTACCTTGCAAAAGTAATTCACAATAGTTGTTTTCAAGCAAATTTATTTATGTAAGCAGACCTGGATCTATAAATTTTGAGCACTCCTGCAAAAAGATCCATGAGGCCCCAAAACTGTCAACTAGGTCTCCCCTGCTCCCCCCAAAAATTTAATTTTAAATCAGTGTGTTTAATTTACATCTTCAATATTTCTACGTACATTTTCGAATTCATACATTTTTGAATTTAATGTTTGAATTTATTATTATGAAAAAATTAAAAGCTTTTTACTACTTGTCTAAGTATTTCCAAGAGCGCAATGCAGATTTTTTCAATCCTGCTTTTTGGAAACATTTTATTTGATAAGTTATGCTTATAAGCACCAAGTAAACAAGTTTCGCATTGATCAGCATTGTTCAAATTTCATTCAATTTTTGAATTTCAATCCAGGTTTTTAAAAATATCTAAAACTTCTCCCGTAAGATTTCCACATTCTATATATGGAAGTATTTATTTAATTAATAATTCTACTTTTGTTTTTGTTAATACGTTTGACACATGCTTTTGCAACTTATAATTTGAATAATTCAAATTATAAGTTGTTTTGAGTTTCAGATCTCCTACTCATCCTTAAACTGACACTTGGGACCGGCATGCCTTTGTGTAATGAACCCGTTTAAAATACCGAAATGTATAAGTTAAAAATAAGTTTCAGGAAATAGTCGAATAGTGGGTTACACAAACATCTGTCTGCGTATAGCATCATCAGAGCTGCTCGTTGACACTTTCAGATTCCGAGGGGGTTGCGGGGCCACTAGAAAGGGGGGGGGGGTGATGATGCTAGCAAATCGTGCCACTTTCCAAAAAATAATAATAACAAAGTACAAAATTATTGGTAGAGATTCTATTTCTAATGTGAGTAAAATGTTCATATTATTTATCTGAAAATTTTGTAGAAACAAAACAGTTAATAATTTTGGATGCAGAAATTTCAAATTTTGCTTTTGAAAATGTTTTAAGTGAAAAAAGTGACCATTCCTGAACTTTGATGGTTTGGTCAGCTTATGTTTTTGTTCTCAGATTTTTATTTTTCGAACTGGAATGACTTTTCATTATGATTTTTCAAAATTTTGAAAATTTTTAATGTTGCCGTACACTAGCGCAGCCAGAAATACCTTCTGAAGGGTTTTTTTTGTGTGTTTAAAACAGCCCTTTCATATGCATAAACTACTGTATTAGAATTTGCATTTTTATGTTAAAAACAATGCCTTTGGAGGGTGTTTTCACCCCCAACCCTCCCTCCTCCTTCGCTGCGCCACTGTTGCCGTAGGATATAAAACATTTTTTATCATTTCAATTTTTTGTTATTTTTTGAAATTAACATTTTAGATTCTTCTTTTTTATTACTAAGCATTTGTTGACTTTCCTAAATATTATTCGTTGAATTTCTATTTTTTTTGCAGCTATTACTGAAACAACTTCTTACCAAATTTGCCAAAAATATTTACAACTGTATTTGTATACTTGTCACACAAAAAAAAGTTTGGTTTCTAGGGCCGGGGGTCCCTTTGTGGTGTCTCCCCTCCCCAAACCGCACCATGGGATCTGCATGGTCTATCTCAGTTCAAGATGTAACTGTCTATTGTTTCGCTTCAAAATAACACAACAAAGGGAAAATACCATTGATAATTTTAAAAAAAAACATAATTGCCCATTTTGGCAAATTCAAAAACAAACTTTGGAATTGAATTTATCTATTGGTTTGTAAAATAAAGTTGAAATAGTTAAAATATACATTTAGAAAGTTATCACATACCTAATCTGTCAGAGCTGAAACAAAATATCATGCATCAAACAAGCCTGTTGCTGGTTGTCACTTTTGTATTTGTATAAATATAGAAATAATTCTCAGATGCAAAGTATTGGTCAGGAAAACTGAAGAACTACTACAGAGGATTTGATTACAAATATGACACCAAACCTCCCTGTCGTAACCATCCAGTAGTAATGCTTCGATATTTGTTTTTCTTTAAATAGAATGATTGAAGTCATGCATGTGATCTAGTATTCGATGCTCCAAAAATTCAACAGAAAATTTTCGAAGTTTTACCATGAGTTTTACGAATTTTGCAGAAAACACTGTCAAAATTTCTGTCAACTTAATATTAAAAAAAAATAGCTAGGAAATACCGATGCGAGAAGTGCCATTTCTCAAATATTGGAACATAGAACTAGTGCATTCGTTCCTGGCGAAGTGTCATTTCGTGTTGATAAGCTGTTCAAAACCTTTTTTTTCTCTGGAAATCCATGGAAAACAACTTTGTTGTACTTTTATACATCTTAACTACACTCATCAGAACAAATTAACCACCGAAGAGAGTGTTTTTTTCGCAGAAAGTAATGTAAACAAAAATCTTCACCTAAATCACAGCACGTTTTCACACTCTAGCGGAGCGGAGCGAGATCACGTGACACCGAGATCATGTGACCTATGACGACACGTGAAACGAGTCCATTGACTAATGACTTTTTTAGCTAATGAAATCATGTGTCCTTTTACTTCAACGTGTTTATTTTTAAGCCCAGTGGCTATAGGATAAATGAAAACACCCCATCTATTTTTCCATCAGGTTGTTGTAGGTTGTTTATCGCAATATACGAGTACGCAATCAATTTAGAAGCTTTAGGTGTTCTACACCGAAAATAATCAAAGTTTGGTCGCATGAATCATTGGAATGTAATCTGAGAATTTTTTTTTTTTTTAAATCAGACATAAAAATTTGGTTATGAGTTGAACTCATGCAAAATACAACACACCAAGCTGTAATTTACATCAAAATTTAATCTTTCAAAAAATTGGAAGAATGAAAAACTTTGCTGTTTCCACTACCCCGAGAACAGAATTAATGGGGTAAATGGAAACAATTAAGCTGCGCATCAAAAATAGCTAGAATGGTTAACTTCACACCCAATGTTTTAGTAACCTTTCACATGACTAGTAAAACTAATTGAAACCAGTTACTTCTTGCATTTGTAGACCTGAAAAAATAACTATAAAAAGAAAAAGAAAATAAATAAATAACATGAAAAGGCTACAAATTGTCAAAAAATACAATATGCTCTTTCCTGATTATGCTATTTTGTGCTTGTCAGCATCTAGCCTTGATAAAAAGAATCAACTGTTGTTTAGAAATCTAAACTACCACTAAATGTTTGACTATTTATGCTTTATTCACTTTCTTTAATCACTTATTTATAACTTATTTATTAACTTGGCACAAAAAAATTTAATTGTCATTTTTCAAGCATCCATTTAACTATCTACAGTGGTGTTATAAATGAAAGAAACTGAACTTGTATTCATTAAAAGATATTTTCCGTTAACAAAGTACTATTTTTACATATAAATTGACTTTTTCTTCAATAGTCTAAATCGCTCTTCAATTACTAACACAAACTTATTTGAAAACCAAAACTCGTATACAGATTTGAAACAAGTGAAAAAGTTAATTCATTTTTCCGTTTCGTAGTGTCTCTTGCATATTTACTAACGACTTTAAAGGTATGGATATGCACATAATAAAGCGGCGGAAATGAATGAAGTTTGATGATGAGGGAAAATGTGGGAGATGGGGGAGCTATTGATATTCAAGCGCAGAACTTGCTAACGGCGCAGATGAGAAAAGTTCTAAAATGAAAGGATATGAGACGCTTTTACTTTGTGTGCCTGTTGTACGAAAAAAAGAGCAATTTGATTAATTTTCCATGCAAACCGTCTCGAATTTTATCTCACAACTTATAAAGCACCACGGATACGTCTTTATTCTATACAATTAAAACCTGTGCATGTCTGTTTGTGTGTCTGTAACCCAATCTCCTCTAAACTGTGAATGTCTGCCAGTTCAACACTAATATTATTGGATACAGGGTATACAGGGGAAGACATTCCGTCCTACTTCTCCTATCTAACCTTAAGGGACCAGAGATAAGGAGCCGGACATTCAGGATGTCCTAGGGATATCCAGGGGAAAAACATAAAAATCATCAAATGTCATCCCCGTAGGCGGTATTGAGTCAACGCAAATGGCGAAACAAAGTAGACGAGCATTGAGAGGTGCTCTCATGTTTAGAAAAAATTTTGCAATCGTTAATTAGGTGTAGTGCAAAACTTAATAATAATATCTTGGGTTCAAACCCCATGAAATTTCTTTCCAATTCTTCCGAAATGTGGATTAATATTTTAAAATTTCACCACAAATTATTGATAAACATAGTTTTCTTAGACTCAGCATTCGATTTAATACTACGATTGTGACGCAGTGACGATCACTTAGAATTTTCCAAAATATTTGGAGAAAAATACCCACACTTTACGGGTACACCACGTGCACACCACGAAGTGTGCACGTTTACATGAATTAATGAAAAGTTTCCGAATGCTATCCTTGCAAGTACACCTTAGAGCCAGTTTTGGTACAACCTAAGCATCAGAAGGTTGCATGTCAGTCTCTGCGCACCGTAATGTATATATTTCTTTAATTGTATGTTTCACGTATCTAAGTGTCCAGCAGAATAAATAGTTTGCGTTAGACATAGTTTCATCATAAACTTTTACCAAAGGTCACAACAGTGCAAAGTAAAAAAATATAGACGAAGCAAAAGGTTTTCCGAGATGAAAATTGCACGAAAAGTTATTTCAAACGAAAAGATCCTTTATAGACCTTGCATTAACACGGCAGTCGTTTAGAGAGAACAAATGGACTTATTATTAACTAAATTATAGTGAATAATGTATGTCCATCAACTTATTAGCTAATTAAAGTAGTACTGTATAAAAATCGAAATCTTTTGCGGGACACTTAAACTAGCAAACATAGCCGCTATGATTAAAAGAAATTTTACTGAATCAGTCTAAAAGAACAAAATTATTTAGCTGTTTTAGTACCAAACGTGGACTATTGCTATGAAAATCCAGTAAAGTGATATCCCCCTCCCCCTAATCAAAAAAAAAAAAAAAAAAAAAAAAAACTAAAAGCTCATAAATCTCAGGATTTCAATTTGAACTCGTGCTTTGGTTTAAAAAAGTGCTGCATGAGGGCAGGGACTGAAAAAATTTGAGTAGCAGGAGTAAACTGACCCTGTACAAGTTTTCTCCATATTTGATTAAATAACAAAGGTAGTTAAATTAATATTTATCGATGCAATTCATCCTAACAAAATCGGAAACCATGTTTAATGATTAAAATTTCATTATTACAATAGTGTTTCATTTTTTATACGACATCAAAAGAGGAAAAGATGTATTTTGTATGTTTATTTTCCATCTTCTTCTTTTGTTTATTTGTTTATTTATTTTTTAAAGTTTATAGCTTCCAAATGAATGTACCGGTGTGGGGATTCATGTACTAATGTATGAAGGGTAATCCCATTCG
This sequence comes from Uloborus diversus, assembly GCF_026930045.1. Lineage (NCBI taxonomy): Eukaryota > Metazoa > Arthropoda > Arachnida > Araneae > Uloboridae > Uloborus > Uloborus diversus. Next base: position 50,523,315 of record NC_072733.1, on the reverse strand, counting down.
GGGGTATCCATTACCTTTATTTGACCCTGTTCTAAGCGCCAAAAGCAAAAGAATATAAGTGCCAAAATTTAACATTTGCAGACTACAAGTACATATGTTTGGAGAAAGTATACAATAATGTTTGTCGTAAATGATTTGCATTTTCTCTGTCCTTTTAATTTTTCGCTAAAGCTCTGGCATCCTATACAAACTCGTAAAAGGTTGAATTGAAAGATATTACTTCTTTTCAGGAGAAAGCAAACTATGCAGAATACGTTCGAGAAACCTTTATTTTACTTGCAAGTCTGAATCAAAATATCGAAATTATTTAAAACGATACAAGTTTTTCGACCGGCTCAGCAATTTGGGAATAGCACGCGAAACAAATGTTAAGAACCGAGAATGCAAAAAAAAATCTTTCATATTTCCGTATAATATTTCGGCGTTCCTTCTCATTTTCGTTATCTTCAATAAATCAATAAAACTAACAACACCGAAACGTTTGTAGCAACACTGTGTTTTTTACTCTACAACAGTTGTTTCCTGAAAAAACATTACTTATTTATTGAATCTACATTGTAAGTCGCGTAGATTTATTAAACTGCTATTTGATCAGGAGCATATATTAACCGCTGTAAAATTTCATTTCATATTTCTTTCAACATTTGTTTCACTTTTTAAAATAAAATATCGACATTTCTGTACTTTTTTTGCAGAAAAATGAATTAATGCTCCAAACATTCCGATTCAGACATCAGTTTGTAGGTGACCGTTTTTAGAAATAGTGGCAATTATATTTATGTCGCTTCAGTCAATAAAATTACCGCAGTAAAAGTTTCACTTTCAAAAAATTAAAATAATGATTATGAAGATGGTAATCATTGAGAGATGATGATTATGATGATAATAATAATAAAGATGATGATGGTGATGATAATGATGATGATGACGATGATAATAATAATAATAATAATGCCTAGCTATTTTCTTTTCAAAGCCTCCTACACACGAGACTGTTAGTTGAATCAACTTTTCGAAAAAGTCGCGTGTCAACTAATTGACTGGCGTTTTTCATTGTGTTTACACGGGGCAACTTAGTTGAATCAATTTTTCTTCTCGCAAGAAAAAGTTAAGGGAAAGAGGGCAAATGTGAACATGATACATTTCACTGAGATAACGTCAAGCAGAAAATCCTGAAAAATTCTTAAGCAATGTCAGTACCTCTTTGCCAAACTTTTACAGCAAGGAACCAGTTTATGTTTCTGTGGTGGCAACTTTTTTATTTCAACAGGTGTTGCATGTAATTTTATCACTGTCTTTTTTTTCGTGATAACATAATTTAAACTATTAAACTAAACCTTGTTATTGCAAACTATTGCATGAACATTCAAGTAAATTTATGACGATGTTTAAATTTTTTTACTCAAATAGGAATTCTTTTTTTCTGCAAGTTAGTTCTGTGGTAGATGAAGCAGCACATGTGAACAAAAGATCTAGGGGCACATGTGAACAGTTCCCATATCCCATCCATAATATTAATAGTAGTGTAGCATGTTATAAATGTTGAAAAAATGTGTAAACATTTATAATTATAATTTTTCTATAGTCAGATTGTTAATTTATTGTTACTTATCGTTATTGTTAAATATTTTAAACATATTTTTGCTATTTTTTCAATTTTTTTGTCGCTAAGTTGTTGGTTTACAATTCAATGTTACATAATATTAACAGAAAGTGAAAATACGCAATATATTTTCATTTGGATTAAAACCGTAATTTAAGATCATTATAAAAATGAATCATTATCAAACTCTGAATGAAGCTTTAAAGCAATGTATGTTTAGTATAATCTTTATATAATAAACATTTCTTTGTACAATGTAGACTTACAAGTTTTTTCATGTCTATCAAGTGATCAGAATAGGCTTTAAAAGAAGATTTAAAATTTGACAGTGAGCAGCTATGTGTTTGGGAAACACAATTTTCTTAATGACACACGTTATTGTACAATGTAAACTTACACAGTATAGGTTACAAACACTTCAATGTAATTGTTATACACGTATATGTTTCATAATAAAAAGTGTTCCAATTCTTGCATTTTTAATCACGTTCATATGTGTCACAGGCCTGTTCACATGTACCCCCCTATAGGGACACATGTGAACAGTTGAAGACATTTTTTAAAAAATCGTTTAAAGAAAAGAAATATTCAATTAAAGAATCTCAAAACAATCTATGATACAAAGAAAAGACAATCAATCACAGGAGCATTTCTGAGCTTAGAAATTAATATTTTTTGAAAAATAAAGAAAAGAAAACAATTGATCTCATGTGTCCCTTATCCCCTACAAAAAAAAATAACTTCATTTCCCCCACCACTGAATTAAGCCGAATTTATTCGAGCTGCTGCTCCATATCGCTGTTAAAACCGAACCAAGTTGACTCAACAAGTTTACTCGCGCATAAAGGTCAATCTTCTTTTAGTTGATTCAACTCATCTTGATGAGAATGGTAGCAGTAAATGTGCCTGCATTGCCTAACGACACTTTTCTACTTGGTTACACTTCCTGAATAGTAACCTCCCGTTCGATAGCTGGTTTAACTCAGTTGCCTTAATGCGAAGGAGAATTAAAGGTGAATTTGAACTAAACACGTCCAGAATGCAGCTGCAAAGAATTTTGATCTAATAATCTGTACAGTTTCTCAAATGTGTAAAAGTTTTGTGCTGGCTTCTAAAGATTACTAAAGTGCTTCGGAAATAACATAGTTTTGCAATAGCAACATATGGGATCCATTGAAATGGAAACAAAGACAGTTTCAATAATTCATAAAAAGCGTCATTTATTGTGCTGTTTATAACTGACGGAAGCAATATTATGAGTGTTCTTCTTTTATATCAAAACAAAAACATAAAAATATCTACTTTTTCGACTACTGTAGGAGCTTTAAGAACTTAACAAACTGTTATAATTTTCTGCTGTTACATATTAGATAATATTGAGATTTTCGGAATATGTTTTTATACTTAAACTAATTCTATTCTAATAAAACTATTGAAATAAAAATATGAAAAAAACGTCCAGATACGCTACGTGTATTAATATCATCGTAGCAACAAAAGAATTTTCACAAAAGCACTGCTGTTTAAGCGTCATTAAGAAAAATTGAAATTTCTAATTCGAGAGATATTTGTTTGTCAAAACTTCGGAAGCATATTTTCCCCATCAAAAATAATAAAGTTTTGTCCAAACTGCAATGCATTTGACAATTATAAGAAGAACCGAAGAAAGAAGAAATCAGAAATATTAACTGATACACCTTAAAAAATATGACTGACCAGAAAAGTCTGGAAACACTTGAAAATAAAAACAAACGGGATATTCCATTACTATTTTAAATTTGAGTCCAAAAATATTAAAATCGGAAACAAAAGTTTGTCAAAAAACACTTTTTTTTTTTTGGAAAAAAAAATTGGAAACTCTCTGTTAGTGTGTATAGATTAGTTTTTGAGTTCGGGATGGGAGAAAGGAAAGGTATTTATGAGAATAATATGGAAAAAGAGAAAGTGTGTTTGCTATCCCATACACTTTGCATTAGTCAAAGTGTGTGGGGAAATGAGAGGAGGCATTCTATTATGTTGCCGAAATCATAAACAAAAGCGAAATTGACTTTGCAGCAAAGTGTGTGCGAAGGCTTTCGTCTGCATACATTTTTATTTTTAAAAATGAGAACAGATTCAGCTGTCCTTGCTGACATTGAAATAGGGTACTAAAACTATGAATTGAGGAGGTTCTGAAAGAACAAAGAAACATTTTTTCTTCCTTAAAGACTGATGTTGTTTTTCCAGGTGAAAATTAATTTTTGATTATCCATTATATTTTGTCCTTTCCGTTTTTTAATCCTTCAACATTTACTTTAATGTTACTTTATTATTTTCAATGCATAAATCATTATTTTTGGGAGTATATTTTAACTCCCAACTGCAACTAGTTTTAAATCTTAAAATGTTAAAACTGCGTTCAGCTCTTCTGTGTATTATGTTGAAACATGTATTTAAAAAAATGTCATAATATTGCCGATTTTGCACTGTGCAGGCTCCTTGCATAACGTCTCACGCTCCCCTTCCCTCCTCAAATCCCAATACCCTGATCCACTATACCTCACAAGGGGGAAAAGTAGGATAACTTGAGTAGGGGAGGCCGTGGTTAGTTCTTACAATTTTTTTTCAATATTTATTTTACGCTAAACTATTTCAATTATTTACATGCGTAAAACTTTAAAATGCATCGAGATTGTTTAACATTCATACCATTTTTTTTTTTTAATGATTAGAAGCCACTACTCCAAAATATTTCAAGTTTTTTGAATAGATGTAGATTGTAACAATTTACCCCACCACGGGGCATGTTGTTACAATATGTGGGGTTAGTTGTTACATGAGATATATTTTAGTAATAAAATGAATTTTACACATTTTGTGGTTTATTCTGTTAAATTTTAAAAATTCTTAACCACGTTAAAAATCAGAAACTTTTTGGCTTTACAGATTTACTTCATTAATGACTTATTCTAATAAACAATCATCAGTAGTAGTAGTTCATAGGAGGCCTCGACTTCAAATGGTTATCAAAAATTAAGAAATCGTATATAATTAGTTAGATATTCAAAAAAATTCATCGTAGAGTAATTAAAATCAGTGTTTATTTTATAATTGGGTGTTTAGTTTAGTTAACTTTTGTACTGGAATTGTAAAATAAATTCCATTTCTAGGTTTAGGTAGAAAATAGTATGTAAGTGTAATCGGTTATTTTTTGCTTTTTAGTTCCTAGGTGTTTTTTGAAGGCGCTTTTTTTTTAATATTTAAAAGTAATTTATTTACTGGTGTGTCTGTTATAGTGGCCCTGACCTATAGTTTCCGTTTTCGAACCGTCTTCACTTCTGCACTGCATGCAGCGTTGGAGAAAGACCTACATTTGAATAATACATTATTTATTATTGTTATTATTATTGTTATGGTTATTATTATTATTATTTATTCAACCATATATATTAACAATAAATTAAATCATAGAATAAAAGAGATCAGAATTATTATTATTATTATTACTATCGTCATTCAACTACAGTATGTTACATGAATTAAATCATGCAATACAACAGATCAGAAATACTATTTATCACCACTAGCATTTTTCATCTAACTGCAGAATCTCTCTAGTGTCATGAAATCTGTTGGCTGCCTTTTGTAATGAAGTACCTACAATTACTTCTTTAGCCACATTCAGGTATGTTTCTTTAGGTGTTTTGCCCCTGTCCGTCTTGTTTTTATAGTCCCCCGCCACATCACATTTAAAAAGAAAACATAATATTAAATTAAAACTTGCATGGGGCAAGTTGTTACTTTTAACAACTAACCCCAACAAAATTGTAATAACTTGCCCTATATGACGCCACTTTAATTCGTCTTATATATTACTGGTATTATATTTTTGTGCAAAACTTTTAAATATGTTAGCACTTGCTTAAAAATGTAGGCTTTCACGTGGTATCGATTTAAATTCGTTATCTGCAACGGCTTCCTCACAAATAGAAAAATAACAACGGAAAGAAAAATTACTTCCAGACTCAAAAAATTCTTTTCCTTGAGCACTCTCCCTGCTACTGACTGCAAGAACTCCAGTGATCGTCAGGGAATGCAAATGGGTGAGTACTATCATCTACTGCAAGGAAAATCAGTTTCTCCTGGCGGTTAATTTTAAATTCGAATGTAACAACTTACCCCTTGTAACAATTAACCCCTATCTCCCCTACCTCTTTAAGCACCTCCTACCCTTACCCACTATACCCCGCAAGGGGGCACATTGAAACATCTTGAATACCTAAATACCTATTGAAAAAATAGTTTTTTGTAAAGGCTTCTCTTCACAGTACCCAAAAAGTGGCAAAAATGTCTTCTTTATATTTTAGTAGTTTTCGGTTGCCTGCGTGGTTATGAATCTTGGTTCTCACGTTTAGATCTGAAATCCAATTAGTTTTAGAGATGTCTGAAGTTCCCTAACTTGCCAGCCTAAATACTTGACAGCTGATACTGGCAAAAACATGTTGCTGTGTTTTGAACAAGAAAAAATAATATTTAGTAACATTGCAATATAATTGTGTTTTATTGCAAAAACCTAGTTCCATAAACATGTATACATATGTAACGTTAAAAAATAATAAAAATAATTAATAAAACAGATAATAAGTACAGTTTAGATAATAGTAAAAAAAATGCAAGAGTTTTGAAAAGCAACTTATGAAAAACCCCTTCTTTATTTATCGTTTCTTACAATATGCTGATCGTCTGTTGTATTACGAAACACATGAGCTGCAACCTATGCACGTATATGGACTCCACAAATATCACCTGAAATTTCCAAATATAGCTAAATAATTCAAACATGTGTCCATTACACATTTAAAAATTTAAAACATCTTCGCCATTAAAGATGTTGATAAATCACCAGACTGATAAGTGTTACGACTTGATTTTTCTGAAACTAAAACTTCGTCAAGTAGAAGCATCTGCAATTTATGAGAAAACAATAAAGAGTATTGCCTGTTGTAAAGTAGAAAATACCTTCAATTACGTGAAATAAACTTGAATAGGAACAAGATCTAAAAGTTCAGTAATGGGCTTTTCAGTGCAAGGCGATATTAGATCTTTGAGTTGATGAGGCAACTTAAGTGCTGGAGCTCAAATAAATTGAATGTTTTATTGAAAATGCTGAAATCACACACTTAAATACGTAGTCTATAAGATTAGTTTCTAGTCACTTGTCTTGTGTTTGAAGTGATAATGAAATATTTTTGAGATTGTTACAGATTCAATTATGTATTCGTATCCTTCGAAAAGGGATCACCTGCCCGAAAGCAGAAACAGTGCGACGTCGCAGATTTTTGAAAGTCTGCGGACTATTTCTTAGTTGGAGGGAAAAAAAAAATTTTTAAGAAATAAGAATTTTGACTAATGAAGATTTGTACTGTATTTTCCGAGATATAATCCACATTCAGCGCGTACTTGTATTAGCATCTTATTTTTCAGCATTTTTCGGTGCCGATTTAGATTTTACGAGTGTTCTAATGTTGGTTTATCTTGCAGACTATTTTTTGACTTTTCAATCAGCGTCGCAGTCTGTTGAAAAAAATCTATTACAAGAATCACCTTCTTGTTTTCTAATACAGAAACCTCACAAGTTGTGTGTTAGTCACTGTATAAAACATATTCTTTTGTTGTGAGTCACAACAAAAATTGTTTCATACTGTTTTAAAATACAATTAAATGTGCCTTCTGATGATACTAATTCTGCTTGGTAATATTTCTAACATTTCGACCTTTGTAATGGGCAACTGCAACGCAAAACACCCTGCAAAGACATCAGATATAGTAGGTCCATGCTTCATTACACGAATTTTATCCAGAGCATGCACTCTACTTCTTTATAATGAATTAAATTTTGAAAATTTCCCGAAACATTGTGAAAGTGATTGAATTTTTTGGCTCTTTAACGGACGTATCTCAATGAGTAATTTGCGGACACAAACTTCAGTTGCATATATTTTAATTCATATCCGTGTCAAGTAAAAGGTCTACAACGATGATACCGGAAGCTATGGCTTCCTCTGAATAACGCTAACCGATCTCGGATAGGCTGATGTTGTGTGTGTGTGTGTATATATATGTATATATATATATATAAGTGTGCACATATATATACACACACATATATATATATATATATATATATATATATATATATATATATATATATTCCCACAAACAGTCAAAATACAAATGAAAAAGCATATGAAAAAAGCGAGAACATCAAAATGGAAAATGAAAAAGGTGAACCCAGGACCAACACTTTCTCAAGGGGGGGATTGGTCTTAAAGTTCACAAGGCCCTTTCTGTCTAGCAAGAGGGAAAGTCCCAAAAGCTTGCTACCCTCCCCGAGAGCCTTAGAAGAGAAAGGAATCATAGAACATACCTTAAGATAAAAGAGCAGAAGAAAGTTCCGGAGTGCATCCAAACGGAATGAGCACATTGAAATTAAAATTGACCTGCACGTGCCAGGCAAAGATGCAGTTAGGACACGGCAGCAGCGGGACATGGAATTGAAAACCGTGGAGTTGAAAAAACCTGGAGTATAGTAAAGCCGAGGAGGGAAAAAAATCGGATCGGAAATTACATCAGAAATATTCAGGATAGCTCCTAGCAGACCTTCATAGCTTAGGTGGCCTTACTGCAATAATACAATTGCGCTATACTTCACTCTGCTAGGCAATTCCCTACTTTTCTAATGTAGCTTAAATAAAAAGATTGAGGGAATTTATTGTAGTCTAAAGTGCTTTTCATTAAATTAAGATTTTTAGAAACAAAATCATTTCTGATGCAGATAGTTTTAATTCTGTTAATTTCATTAATCAAGGTATTACGAAAAACTTTAATAGAAATATTTGAATCCCATGAAATCAAACGATTAACATGGGATTAAAAGGACATTCGTTTATCAAAAAGATCAATATGCGCAGAATTATCCGAAAGAGAAATGTTAAGATCCAGGAAATCAGATTGATTGATATTATTATTGGTGTGGATAAGTTCTAATTCGGGAGGATAAATACTTTTGGAATTATTAAAAAAGTTGTGATAATTGAAAATAATGAAGTCATCGACGTATCTGAAAGCCCTAGGAATGGATAGGTGAAGTTTTTTTCAAAGTGGTGTAAATACAGGTTGGCTAATACTGAAGAGAACTTAGGTCCGATTTAATTAATTACTGTTTGTTTAACAACTACATTTACAATGGTGAACATTGCTTTTTGCAAGTCAACGGTATTCCTCAGGGATCTAAGGTTTAACAACTACATTCACAATGGTGAATATTGCTTTTTGGAAGTCAACGGTATTCCTCAGGGATCTAAGTTACATCCCTCAATCACGATTACTTATTGTTCCCATTTGACAGTCCTTGACGTTACGGTTCCTTTTTCAGCTTGGACCAGGGCTGCAGCACCACCGTCCACCGGCGGCGGCACAGCTGATCCTGTGCACTGTCCCCCGGAATCCACTTTTACTGGGCGGTGGCGTCCATGTCCTACACACGCATGCTCATACACACCCCCCTACGCGCGCACGCCTTTACACACATACACACGCCTACGTGCACACACGTAAGCCTACACACACAACTATACACACGTAACCACGCAGGAGGAGGGAATGCTTGGGGGGGAGCCATTTCTGGAAACAATAACTCTAATCAGTAGGGTCTTGTCGCAACTCGTGATTGCGAAAAACATAATTTGAATTGAAAGTTTCGGAATTCAAATTAGAGTGTTTTTTTTTTTTTTTTTTTTCATTTTTTTTTCTCTCCTCGGCTTTACTATACTCCAGGTTTTTTCAACTCCACGGTTTTCAATTCCATGTCCCGCTGCTGCCGTGTCCTAACTGCATCTTTGCCTGGCACGTGAAGGTCAATTTTAATTTCAATGTGCTCATTCCGTTTGGATGCACTCCGGAACTTTCTTCTGCTCTTTTATCTTAAGGTATGTTCTCCGATTCCTTTTTCTTCTAAGGCTCTCGGGGAGGGTAGCAAGCTTTTGGGACCTTCCCTCTTGCTAGATAGAAAGGGCCTTGTGAACTTTAAGACCAATCCCCTCCTTGAGAAAGTGTTGGTCCTGCGTTCACCTTTTTCATTCTCCATTTTGATGTTCTCGTTTTTTTCATTTGCTTTTTCATTTGTATTTTGACTGCTTGTGTGAATATGTTTGTACTGTTTTTGTTTCTAGCAGCTTTGCGCTGGCATTACGGTACACTTTTGTATTTATTCTTTCAATTTTTTTTAATGTCGTTGATTTTTTCAATTTCTTTGAATTTCTATTTTAAAATTGTCTTAAATTGTATCTCTTGTTTTATATGTGTATATATATATATATATATATATATATATATATTTTTTTTTTCTTTTTTTTTATTTAGCTCCAATAACGAATATAAATTCCCAATAGCATATATCAATATATAACAGAAGATGTACGCAAATTGTTTCCTTCACACTAGCTTGTCTGTCCGAAATCTCGAATTTAATTCTCCTTTTATACCTTATCATTTTTAAATTATTATTATTTTACAAGTTCTGCTTATTTGCGGCATTATTCACCTGTTTCATTTGTCGCACCAAATACATATAATATCTAGTGTCCTTTTTTTCATAAGTATAGAAACTTCTCTTATCATTACTTCCTTTTTGATGTAAATGTAATATTTCAGTACATGCACAAAAAAAGATAGTGGCTTTTATCTTTTATTTATGTACGACGTAAAGAAAGGGAGGTGCCGGAAACGCGTCTCCAAAGTATTCAACTTGTTGGGATCTTTGATTGGAATTACAATCTATTTGCATTTCAAAGCACCTTAGATTAATGTTACTGTCGTATGATTACCCCTTCCTGTCCGTCGCGGCCGAAATCATCATTTATAACTTCGACGAAGGATTAGCTATTGCGAGAAACTCATGTCTGCTCATAGAGAAATCTATTATGCGGCACATGCTCTTTGTAAATATAAACATTCGCTTAAACAAATCCGTAGCTACTATGCCGAAATAGCATTTGAAAGTAAAATGAACTATCTTTGTTCTTGCTGTACCATTATAATATTGAATCGGTAGTAAGAGGAAAGAAATTTTCAAAATGAAATCGTTTCACGCTACATTGATGTAAGCTTGATTTTCTTCTTCAATATATTTTTTTTTTTTGATGTAGTTGTCTATCAGAAAAAAAGATGTTGAGTTTTAAGTTCAAATCTTAACAACTTAGGGTTCAGTGTCGTATTCTTCCTTCAAATATTTACCAAGAAAGAAAAGAAATAAACAAATAGTATTAAAACTGAAGCTAAAATTACTTTCATCAATACATATTAATATTTTTTTCTTTTTGATGAGTGTTAGAAAGAAAACTAGACCGATAAAATTTTCAGAAATTTCGATTTTTGTCCACAACTGAATTTTCGCTGAAGTAGAGGAATGTTACATTTGATTCATCTTTTTAATTACACACAGTTAATTTATAAATCAGAACGAAAAAACGTTATTTTCGGTATTAAGAAATAATCAAGAACGATGAAAGTAAAGTTGTTACGCATTATTTTTGAATAATAATGAATTTTCTAATAAACCATATTGAATTTACGATAACATTATCTGTATTTTAAGAAAAAAAAACCTTTTAAGTGAAAATGTTAGCGGGAGAGCGACCAATTAAATGAATTCGAGACTCCTATTTATATTAACACTAACTGCGTTTCACAGTCTACCCCCAAAATAAAAGTTTTGTCGAGTGCAAATAACGTATGTTCAGCAATCAGGTTAAAAGAAAAAAATAGTGAACAATATCCCATCAAAAAAAGTGTAGAAAAGAGCAATTTTATGACTCATAATTTAAATTCAGATCTCTTTCGATTTTTTTTTAATTCCAAAAATTCACTCATTGTTATTGGCGTAAACATTCCGTTTTACGGATTTTCTACTGCAAACCCACTGTGTGAATTTCTGAGCATCGAAGAACCTTTGTGCCAAATTTGGCAAACATCTGACTTAAACTGAATCTGTTTATGGAAAACCCCGTATGGAAGGGTTTACCCCCAAATAGTCGAGCGAAACAGCTCTATGTGAATTCCTGAGCATCAGAGGGCCTCTATGCCAAACGTGGCCAAAATCTGACGTAAACTGTTGACTTAATTGAGGAACATACATACATACTCACCCACACATTTCTGCTGAATTGAATGAAGTAAATTATATGTGAATAAAACCCCTATGCCCTTAAAGAGATAAAAAACGGTGTTATTTTTAAGATGTCCCAAAAAATGCATCCGAGGCACGATATTTCTCTTTTGAAAGCAAATTTAGGATCTTTATATAACTAATTAATATGCATTTCTTGCATATTACATTTATTCCTCATTTTTGATATTTTAACAAAGAAAAGAGAACAGAGAAGTTTTTAAGCTTTGAAAGTAAATCGCACTTACCAGATTTTTTTTCCTGTCATAGCTATTTAAGCACGTGGTGCAGTAAAGAAACCAGTTTCGAAATAGGGTAAAACTTTTTATTAGTATAACAGTTATATGGCTTCTACTTTTCGTTTTATTTTTCCAAATGCCTAAAAGAACAAGACTTTAGCAAGATTGGAAGATTGTGTGTCGAAACTAAAAGAGGAATGTCTCAAATGTCATTGCTTTTATGTCGACGATAAATTTATTGTTATTTTTAGAATGATATTTCAAGTGCTTCTATGGGTTTCATCACTTTTATTTACATTCCACTACTCTCTGGCAGTAAGTCGAGACTTGTTTTTCAATTCGAAAAATGCAAAATAATATCGGAAATCTAATCCTTATATGATGAGGATATTTTAGTTTTACTTTTAAAAGTATCAAATGACATGATAATTAATTTTGCATCTGTAAATGGGATCTATTCCTTACTTCTGATTTCATATGATTTCCATGATATCTTTAAGAAAGGGAAATTCAATTACTTTTTGGCAAGTTAGTTTTTTTTTAAATTATGAATTTATTCATTTACTTTAGATATTTTCATTTTCTCTTCGAATTTCTATGCACTGTACGTGATTACTCCTTATTTCTGAAAGTAATTTGAAATCAATTTGAGTCTATGTTTTCATATTTTCAAATCATACTAAATATCATGCAAAAAAATGATAAATCGAAATATTTTAAAACGAAATATGCCTAAACATATGAAGCAAGCTTCAAAATATAAAGTATTCATGCACTAAGAATTATGCGCTATTGTAGTATTAAGTAAAATATAACGCTGAAGAAACAGTAAATTTTTTTTTTAAAAAAACTTGATTTTAAATCAGACAAAATTAAAATTCTAAATGAAGACGGAGAAATTTGAATATGAGTTTTAAACTTCTCAGCAGGATCTAATGTTTTTTTTTTTTTTTTTGATTAATCAAAAATTGCCTTTTAAAAACCAAATCAAGCACCGTTTCTTTCTCTTTTTAATCGCACGTAAAGCATCTCCGTAAGCACTTATGTTAATTTTTTTTCAACTGGTCAAAATTATACAAAAAATTACTCTTATCAAAAGCAAAATGAAGAAGTCAGATATCTAAGTTGAGATATTTTGAACAAAAAATGGTTTGTTTAAATTGGATTGTTTCTCTCTAAGGGTAGTCAAAATAGGGCGACAGACAAGCAGACTGACAGACGCACATTTTAACATCGCAATGTCCTACTTTCTTTCTTTTTAATATGTCTTAATTTTTTTGAAACCATTTTATTTACTTTTAACTTTTTGATTTTGTTTTTAGCGATATTTGCACAATGAATTAAGCCTCTTCTCTTATACATTTATTCCTTTCCTTTCTTTTTTTTTTTTTTTACTTTCAATTGAAAATAGGCTAAAAAGCATCACTTCCTTCCCAGTAAATCCCTTTGTTTTTATAGAGCAAGTAACACTGGTAATTGAAAGGGAAAAAAAACTATTTTTTTCATTCACATATGTTTACGTCTTTTCAAACCAATTAACTTGCTTAGAAATAGTGAAGGCTGAAAAGCGAAGGTTCTTTCAGTTGAGCAAACTAGAACAGCTCCAAATTTTAACTGTGAACAATCTATACCTTAACAAAAGCTAAATTAATAGAAAATGTTGTGAACTGTAAAGTGCACACACATTATTATGGATGAATTAAACATGTGCATAAGTATCTGTAACTAATTATCTCTTAATGAATATGTAACTAAAAATATTTTTAAGCTTTGATATTCTCTTTGATGCAAAAAATCAGTAATCCAACGTCAGAAAGCACAAATATTTGCAAAATATTGCAGACACGTGTTTCGGTGTTACAAGGAACACCTTTTTCAATGCAAAGAAATGTGAGCTTCTCGATGACTTTTCATCCAGAAGCTCACATTTCTTTGCATTGAAAAAGGTGTTCCTTGTAACACCGAAACACGTGTCTGCAATATTTTGCAAATATTTGTGCTTTCTGACGTTGGATTACTGATTTTTTGAATTTTCAGCACAAAGGTATTTATTCGTTATTCTCTTTGATGGTTTTCAAAAAGAAAGTGACTCGGCGCCGTAATTATTTCGGCATAAGGGTTTCAATTAATCAAAGTGGTGTAATTAATTCTGTAACTTTGACGTAAAAAGTGTTATTTTGAAATCATAGCCTTTAAGCTGAAATTACAGGCATATTGCTTTCATCACGCAATTAAAGTGTTCTTATTCGCATATCCACAAAATAATAAGGCTTTTGTGATATTAAATATAATAGAAGATAATGTTTCTAGCTAAAATAAATACTATTTTAGCTATGTAGCATTGACTGGTGTATTTAAAATTTGTTTGAAATTTGAAGCGTTAAATACCAGCCTTCAGAGTATTGCTTTGAGAGGAAATGCGCAATTTATTTATGTGGTTAAATTGAATAGCTTGTGATGAAAATTTCGTTTCATTCACTTTAACTGTATTAGAAATAAATTCATAAATTTTGTTTAATGAGTTTAGAATGGCGTACTAATGCTTTTAAAAAATTTATAGCTTATCGCATGAAACTCGATTTTTTTTAAACAAAATTCTGATTTTTTACGACTTTTGATGTTTTTTAATTCTTTCGGTAGCTACCATTAAAAATGTAAGAGAAAAATTGTTTTTCAATGTCCCAATCGTATGCATAAAGCACTGAGTACTAGCTAATCTTACTAAAATTAAAGCTGAATGTATCTCTGTCTGGATATCTGTCCGGATCTCTGTGACGCGCATAGCGCCTAGACCGTTCGGTCGATTTTCATGAAATTTGGCACAGAATTAGTTTGTAGCATGGGGGTGTGCACTTCGAAGCGATTTTTCGAAATTTTGTTCTTTTTCTATTCCAATTTTAAGAACATTTTCCCGAGCAAAGTTATCATAAGATGGACGAGTAAATTACCAAGTTATCATAACGTGCAACCATACATGAGCAAGCCAATTGGCATGAAATTCATCATACATTATTTGTAAATATACAGGCGGACCAAAAGACCTTTTAATTTTCTACTACGGGCAATGCCGTAGTCTCTAGACTAGATGATGTAACGAACTGATTGGTATTTGCTCGTAAATGATAATTTGCTTGTCGATACTGCAGTAATAAATCTGGTGTTGACTGCAGAATCCAACGGAAAATATTTATTGTTCATCTTCCTTGAAATATTTTTAAACTGCTTAGCAGTTTATTTTGAAAAAGAATAATGGAACTCGGAACTACAGAAAAAAGGCTCAACTCGAGTTAGT
Organism: Uloborus diversus; assembly: GCF_026930045.1. NCBI lineage: Eukaryota > Metazoa > Arthropoda > Arachnida > Araneae > Uloboridae > Uloborus > Uloborus diversus. The sequence continues at coordinate 50,507,977 of NC_072733.1, read as the reverse complement.
TTTGCCCAAAATTGAGTTATTATGCTGGATTGAAGTTTTAAAGAGAAATATTTTCTGTAGAAAAATAGGAGATATAATTTTTTTTGGTTCTGTCGTATATTGTTATAAGCTGTTATTCATGTACAAGACGATACCTGATCGAGATAGTAATGCAGCATTTGTTAAAAATAAATCACTTTTACAATAGTCTCAAACATAATTTCATTTTCTTAATTATTCTTATAAAATCATCAAGACATTGCATACTTCTACAATATCTACAGTATTACAGTAGGCTCTGCCTAATATAATCACGGTTTTTGTTAAAACTGCAAAATGTTGTCATCCATTCTCTATCTGTTAAATAAATTTAACAGTAAAACTATTGATGAAAAGGTAGCAATGACAGAGCAAAATAATTACTAAAATTTACAATTCAATACATACTATAAAGGGTTGTATGTATGTTTCTTTTACAAATATCTGACTATAGTTTACGTCAGATATTATGCCAATATTGATCTCTTGACTTGTTGCTCAGGAATTCAGCAGAAAATCCACCAAGCAAAATAACTAAATTTTTGGAATTTTTAAAAAATCCAAAGAGATCTAAATTTACATTTTGAGTCATAAAATTGCTCGTTTCTACACTTTGACGAAAAATGTTACTGTTTTTTTCTTTTTTTTTCATAAAGCCTGATTGTTGAACATGCGTCACTTGACGCTACTTTTATTTTCGAGGTAGACCGTGCAACACCGGGCAAAACAGTAAATGAGGTTTAAAAATCAAATATCATTTCTCCGCTTCTTTTTTTTTTTTTTTTTTTTTTTTTTTTTTTTTTTTTGACACTATTTTCAGAAAGAATAAATTTTCCACAATGTTTTGTTTACTTCACAGTAAAGTTTACATACAATGAGCCAAAATGTTGTCTTAAATGATTGCAAGCGAAGCTCTTTGAACGCAGAAAGGAAAAAGAAAATTGCTACTTATTATTTTAAGGCAAAAAAGAAAAGAACTACACTTAGTGTTCAGTTAGAAATTTGAGAAAGAAGGAGTGGTGCGACACCGATGTCGAGGTTTCCGAAACATCGATGTTTTTGTTAAACATCTACCATCGATGTATTTTCCATCGATGTTTTTGCCATCGATGCATTTCTTGTTTTGCGTTTGATGTTTTCCTGACGTCGATAATTTGATGAAAGTTTTATAGTTACATAGTTTAGTTTTATAGTTTTTAAGTTAATTAGTTATTGCGAGATCTATCACATCGAAAATACCTTCGATTGTTAGTTGGCTATAAAGTAGACTTATGTGACAGAGAAGTAAACAATCCTTTTTTCCAGCCTAATGTTAAAAAGAATGCCGAGTGTTTTGACTGTTTTTCCCAAATATAAGACAGTTTTTTTTATTATGGTTTTCGTCTAATATATATGTATATGTTATGAACCTATGTTATTTTTAACCTCTCTCAATAAGTCGTTGATTTAAGAAACTATATTTTACTTGAAATATATACTTCGTATACATTTTAAGTTGCTATATAAATATTCATAATCTTTGAATATAACTTGAGTTTTCAATACAGAGTTAGCGTAAAAGAATATCCCGGTTTTGAAAATTTATATTTCATAAACTATTACACTTAGCTTTGTACATGATACATAAAAATAAAGATAAAATGTCATAGTTTTTTGGACGTGAGTAACTATACTTGAACGTGCACGTTCTGCACTGGCGCAGCCAGAAATTCCTTCCGAAGGGGGTTTTTTGGTCACAAAAGTCCTTACACGTGTATTAACTACTGTATTAGGAGTGGCAACGATGTTAAAACCAAGAAATCTGGGGGGGTGCCCCCCCCCTACTTTGCCGCTCCACTGACGTTCCACAAAAGTGGATTGACCGAGCAGGTAATGATGATTTATCCTTTATGCTTTAGTCGGCCAGATCCCCAAACCCTACCGTCGTTTTTTTTTTTTTTTTTAAATTTTTTATTGGGTTTCGTCAAAGACAGTGTTTATACACCACCAGTGCCTACAACATTGCAAGAACTGAAAGATCGCACATGCGTAGTTTATTGACAATCAAACACTCCAAAATGTATGTTACAGATGTGTGTTGCGTTACAAAAGCCGCACACATCGAACATTTGTGAGTGAAAAAAAACTTTCACAGTTTATCTTGATTTGTATGTATCATTTATAGTGCTAAGTGTAATAGTTTATGAAATATAAATTTTTAAAACGGATATTCTTTTATGCTAACCCTGTATTATTCGTGCATTTTTTTACGCTGAGAGTAAGTATACTAGAACAATATTTTTATATGGGTTATATTTCTTTTTCCCTTCTTCACTTCATTTTTCTTTTCTTTTTCTTTTTTCTGTGAGCATGTTATCAATTGTGAAACATTTTACGAACTTCTCTAAGTGATTAGCATTAGTCATTAAATAACTTACTTGCATATTTTGAAAAGTATTTCTTAGCTTATTTTTTCTGTCATAATGCCCGCTTATCCGCGTTTCTTCTTTTACCGGAGTCATTTTTCATTTTAAATCTTTATTATTACACTATTCATGTGGTTCCCTGGTTAGGTTCTTAATTTTTACTTTAAATATCTACAAAATCTGATGAACTTGTCGCAAAATGATATTAACAGAAACTTTAACAGAAATGTGCAAAAAGCCGTAACTTTTTGAGAGCAGCTAGATAGCTCACTGAACGCAATTTCAGGCAGGATCAGATAACTCGAGCGTAAGAATCTTCAAAAAAAAAAAGAAAGAAAGAAAGGAAACGCTTTTGCCTCAGTTTTTAGTCGATATAAAAACTTTTAATCATAAGTTTCAAAAACTGTTATTCTATGTTTTAATCAAATAACTCAAGCAGTACAAAATATTCATTAAAAAAAAAACTTATGGTATCAGACAGAAAAAAAATTTAATGATACAAAATTAATTAAGTTAATTTTAAAGTCTATATGCAATTTTAAAAATCATTTTTGACAAAGCGAGATTGAAACTTTTTTTATACCTTAATTTTTTTTCATTTACACCAAGGATTTGCTATCTTTGCATTATTCCTGTTGAAAAATGATGTTAAGTAAGTATAATTTCTTCATGCGTATAAGGATAATTTAATACCTGACAGTGTGAAGAATATAATTACAAAAAATAGTTAACTATTTTTCTTCTGACACATACTTTCAAATTTATGACACCATTTTTGCTTTTCCTTTGCTTTTTTATTTATCCTTACATGACAGAGCTGTTCCAAGTCTTCATAAATCTGAATTCGCAGTTAAATAAAATCAGTTACCATGTATGGTGATAAAATGAAATAAGAAACTATTTGATAGAGAGGTCTAGTGAAAGAAATATGTGAAGAAATGACAATTCCTGTTTTGGTTTATAATAAACATAAGCTGTACATTAGGTTGTTTTCTTTCTTATAATTGTCTTAAGGTTTATTCTGATGAAAATAGTACATAAAAACAATGTCTGACTCTCTTGAATTTTGTATATCAGTTGTAATAACTTCCCCCAATTAATCTTACTTTTTATCAATGCTTCATTTATTTGTGTATAATAAAGTAGGAATGGTTGGTACGTAAGTATTTTAGGAAGGATTTCAAAATAGTTTTACCACTCTGCTGCACACGGAGGAGTCACAGAGTGAACAAATAAACCTTTTAAAAATCGTTCTAATCCTAACGAAAATTTACAACTACAGAACAAGCTTAAAATAAACAATGATTCTAAAAACTATTCTGTTTACAATTTTAAGCAAAAACTGTATTTTATCATTATTATAAATGTGATATAATGAACATTCAGTAACTCAAATTAACTCTCAGGAAATAAGAATAACACTCATTTTGTATGCTTACTGTAGAATTCAATGCGGCTATGCACAAAAGTTATGCTATACATACTTCTTTAAAATCTTACCAGGTTCACTGTAATTGCTTGTTTTAAAAATGTATTTGTCAAAGTGGATAATATGAACAGTAGAAATCGTTGGGAAATAAATAATGAGCAAATTTTATGTGATTTTTTTTCCAAGTTAAATGGCTATAATTATTTTTATGGCAGAAATAATTTAAATCATATTTTATTCTGTTGCATTTCAGCATGATTTTAAATCACATTTTATCTCTTAATGACTTAAAGCTAGGGCATCTAATTCCCTCCTTTTTGTTCCGAAATAAATATTTTTAAGCTCTCTATAAATCCATAAACTATGTACAAAGCATTGATACTTGATTTGATTTTCTAATGCAAAAGAACAATAAAAAGCCCAATTAGAGTTATTTTTTAATTTATATGCAAAATATACATTTGCATGCAAAGGACCACGAAGACCGGATAAACACTGCAAAACCAGATTGTTCGCTTGAAGTTCATAAAAAATCCGCGAAAAGCTACATCTCTACGACCGACGGTTTTCGAGCCAAATAGAAAATTCTGACGTCATATCCGGTATGTGAGAAAAGAGTCTTAAAAAGGAAACGTGAACATTGGTATTTGTATACGTTTGACTGTTTTCACAAATACCAGCCACCTGCAATCCAAACATTGTACATGAACCCCTTTTAAATGGTCTCCCCCTCCCTCCCTCTTCCTCGTTGCATTTGAATTTTGGTCATTTTATGCAATTTGTAGAGCTTTCCTTTCTAAAAGAGCATCCTTTCCAGCAACTTACAATTTGCCTTTCCTTTTCGTCCTTTTGAGAAATGATAGCTGATATGTTATATGTTCGGGGGGAGGAGAGGCACGACATTAAGTAGCTCAGAAAAGACAGACATTTCACATTGTAATTTTCCAGGAACTCTTCAACTCCCACGAGCTGCTTGGATGCAACATCTCTTGCAGAAATATCTTCAAAATTTCCCAGAAAAGTTGGTGCTATCACTGTATTGTGTAAATCAAAGAAGAGGATTGGTACTATCAAGATATCAAGTTTTTTTGAAAATATAGCATGCATGTTACCAGCACGTACTGACTGTCTCAGCCTAGATAGATTACTTTGAAAATAATGCAGATTCAAGAAAATTACATTATTTCCTTTCATTATATGCGTGCAGTTCGTATGTTCTTCAAGACACTTGGAGATGGCGATAAGGATCATAAAACGTTGATGCGGTATGAAAAAAAAGGAAGTCATGTTTGCATTCACAAACCAAAAGTTTTTAAAAAAAAGCATCAAACCTCAGTCGCCAAAAAATATGTTCCCCACTTAATATAATCGAGAATTCTCATCAGCAATAAGAAAACGAAATGCTTCGAGCGCTCCGTGTATGTATTAAATAAAATATCTGAAACAAATGCGTTCGATAACCTTTTCGCATATTTAATATTGATTAAAGAATGAAGTGCTTCAAATTAAAATATGTCATAAATACTAAGCGAAAACAATAATAAAAAAGAGTTCAAAATGATGTGCGTCTATTTAATACGAAGTCGATAAAAAAAGTACTTCAACTAATATTTTTATACATCCTCAAAAAAAAAAAAAAAAGACAAGAAATGAATGCATATAAAAATTCTTTACAGACATTGAAAAAATAAATAGGAATTATAACTTCGAAAAATCTGTTTACACAAATTTTAAAACAACATAAAAAAAATACTTATTTTTTTAAAAAAGCTTTTTTTATAGCTGTATCATTATTTCTTAAAGCAACATTACCAAAATTAAAAAGCAACTTGTAAATGGTAATTAATCAGAATCAAATTGTTTTTGATTTAGCTGCCAGTAAAAGCAGAAAAAGCCTTTGATGATATTGTTTAAGATTTTTGCTTAAAATTTGATTTGATAATTGAAAAACTACTACTTCTCACAAAAAAAAAAGTGTCGAGTATTGGTTAACAAAAAAGAATTGCAAATAAGGAAAAGAACTAATGTCTCGGAAACTACAAGAAATGGTTAAAACTTTATCAGATCATTATTTTCAACGAAGAATTCAAACAATATTTTTCAACTTTTTTCCTGGAATAAAAGTTGTTTCTTACTTTTTACAATAAAAAATTAACTTAGGCGGAAACAAATCGCCATTTGCCTTTTTTTTTTTCAATTTTTCCGGTTTTAATGTAAATTATACTACAAAATATGATCTGCTACTGAAGTCGACAGTCTAATAAACTAATTGGTGAGTGAATTAGATGCTTCTTGTAACTAAAATCCAAATACGGCAAACAAAATCATTGAAATTCAATCGATTTGATTGAACCTTCTCTTTCATAACACGATAGGAAAACAATTGCAGAACTTTTTCAGTTTACTCTCAGTCTTTCACTCGGAAACAGTATTTTAAAAAGGCTTTGTATAAATTTTTAAATTTAAAATATGTTATTAGAAATCGTAGTGCACCTTCCTGCTTGACTTGCGTTCAAAACCAACCGGAGTAACTCAGAATTCGTTCTTTAAAAATTATAACAAAATTAATATCCCTTAACTAAAAGCAGTCCGGTGAAACAGTGCTCCCGTAAGAACATGAAAAGAGAAACAAAAAACAACGGTGTCCTTGCCGGTGTTAAAAAAAAAAGAAGGAAATAAATTAATAAATTCACCATTTTTTGTATATTTTTCATACGAACGAACTCCACTCCTGGTCTGACATCTGATAAATAAGATAGAGAAAGTACTGAACCTAGGAACTTTCTGGCCCAATCAAACCCAAGCTGATAGTATGCAAAAACCTACTTATGCTATCATTCTAAGTTACCTCTGTCATATATTTCTACATTGGCAAAATAAAAGGAAAATACTGAAAATTTTGAGCACAGATCAAAAACACATAATTGATAGCTGTGCAACTGTTTCCACTGGACTGTGCTCTCCAGAGTTTCAAGACCAGGGGCCTATTACGTAGTCTTGGCGGCTCACAATTGCCTTCAGAACTCTTTGCTTGGCTTAAGTACTTAGAAACCCAAAGATGCCTTACGCTGTCTCGCACTATTCGTAATATGAATTGATTTGCCAATATGATTCGCCTAAAGAAACGATCAGGGTACGCAAAATGGATTAAAAAATGTAAATAACATGGCCAACCTAAGAATTCACAACAATGCTACCACAGCAATGGAAACTGACGAAAACCAAGGTATCAAAACATTGTGATGAATATTAATTGAATTAATAGATATAAATTATAAAACAAGAAAAAAAGTACAAGAAATTCGAGTCTTTAAGGTTTAAAGCTCCAAAATTAAAATTCAGGTCAACTGAATACGACGATATGCTCGGTTTGGTTATCAACCAATATCAGCCAACGTCGAATCACGAAATATCTTTCGCCACAAGAAACTGAAATACACTTAGTATTCAAAACAATTTTAGAATCTGAATTCTTATGCCAACTTCGTGTAATAAATAGAAATGCTACTAAAATAGCCAGGATGTTGCAGATGGAAACGAAGGAAAAGAAGCTTTCATTGTAGCAATAACTGTAATAGAAGTAAAAGTGCTAAAATTCAGAAATTCAACACGAAAAAAGATTTTATTACCTAACACAGTGTGGATAAAAACTCTCTGTTGAAAGTACAAGCAGAAATTTTCCTTACATCCATACCATTTTTAGTTTTTCGTTGAGTTCTGTGCTGTTTAACCTTAATTTTGAACGCAGCTGAACAAAAGTTTCAATTAGCACATTTCAAATTTAAAATTTTATGCGCAATAAGTAGTAAATTTACGACACACCACGCATCTCAAAATGCATCACATGTGACAAAACTATTTAATTATGGCAGAGAAATATGGCAAAAAAACAAAATTTTTACTATTTGAGAAAATTTATTGAAAACGTTAAAAAAAACTGAAAAGTGCCAAAACTTCTACTCATTTGTGGCAAAGGAAAGAACTATACCACACACCTCAAAAGTTTTATGGGGGTTTAGTGCCACCAATGGCACCTTTTTCGCGCAACTCATCATCGAAAATAGAAACATACTATTTTTACTAATTTTCGCTACAAACGTGAAAAAACAACGTTTTTTTTAAACTTCAACCCAATTGTGGCAGATCAAGAAATTGTACAAAAAAATTCCAATTCTTTGTGTGCACTTTGCTCCACTAGTGGCACCTTTTCCGCACTACCCATCATCGAAATAAAAAAAAAAGTTGTTTTTTGGACCACCCTAATGGATAATAACTGAAGGATTGGAATTTATAGGACCTGGAAATTTTTTAAAATTAAAGTCTTAAAAATGCAGCTTTAATCAATATTTGATGATATTAGGAGAGGAGGATCGTGGAGGGCTTCAGGGCCTCCTTTGGAGACATTTTCAAAATTGGCATCAAAACTTACACAAAACTGTCAATCTTCGATTTGATCATAAACTTTTCCAAGCTCATACTTTTTTTTTAAGGTTAAGCACGACTTTCTTAAATTTTATGCAAGAGATGAAAAATCATGAATCATAAAACTCACTATGCTATAAATGCCACTTGCAAAACTCCCGCTTCGGACAGACTGCCAACAGCAGCACGACTTTAACAGCACCATGTTGATTCAGTTGTCTTTCCAAGCGCGCTGAAATGTACATACCATGTATATGAATTTACTGTAACTGAATGCAAAGACTGACAAATAAATGTAAATAATGTTCTAAAAAAGTGATTCCTTTCTCACGAATAACTAGATCAAAAATAAATAATCGGATATTGCTACACTTTAATGCAGAATCAGAAACGAAATCGTTTTTGAACGCATTCCACTTGAACTATTTCTGTATTAAATGCCGATCAACTTCATGTACCCATAATTATCATTAGCTTGTAAACATATTATGTTTATACAGTAATTATTATATGCAGTAACTAAAAAGAGCAAGCATATTTAAGATTTTTATGTGTGCAAAATATGCTAAGAATCTTTAAGATTTTTAACAAGTTAAATGTGATTAGTTTCTAAAAACAGCTGTTGCGTAGAACTCGATAGCATTTATATATCCCCTAAGTTTTCCTGAATTGAGAGAAATCACGAAAGCCAATCTGCTTTAGTTAGATACTAATCCTTATTAAAACCTGCATTAACATTTCTTATTTTAAAAAAATCAAAACTATATCAATGCTTTTACTGGTATATGTTCTGTGAAATTAAAACAGAAAAAAATCTTAAGTGTTTAAATGATAACAAAATTCCAAAGAATTTGGTAGCATACTGGATGTTCTACAAAATTAACATGAATCAAACCAGAAAAACTGCATTATATAATTTCGTAGTAAAATCACAATTATGTAAAAAAAAATTAAAAAACAATTTTCTAAATTGCTTTTAATTTTTTTCTGTGGCTGTAATTTCAGCGTATTTTGCATCTTTAATTAAAACAATTGGTACAGATGTTTTTTCCCCCAATCATAGTTTTGAAAAAGTAACCCGTATGGAAATTATTAAGTGAAATTCAGACCAAAGTTATATATATATATATATATATATATATATATATATATATATATATATATATATTTTTTTTTTTTTTTCTCATAAATAGTTTTAGATTTTATATTCCTTTCAAAATAATGTACATGGTTGAAGTAATGATGAGTTAATGAAAAATGTAGTCAAATTCTTTATGTGCATCAATTTAACAACATGTTAATAATTTTATATTTGCCGCGTTTTTAGTTTCCAAGTACCTGTTTCATATTTAAAAAAAAAAAGTCACTTTAAAAATATTAATCAAAATTGTTTCCAAAAAAATATGCAAACACTCTCAATTCATGGAGTCATGCATGCAGAAAAAGCACTTACTCTGCAATAAACACTAGCGCATTCTATAGGAAGGAGAAAAGTCTAGGCATTGTAAAACGCTGACTTGGTGCGCCGGACTATTGTGCCGGACGAGGAGAAATCTCTGGAACACCGTTAAGATCCAAGGAATGGAGGCGTGTGGGAGCGTGGAATATCGAACGCACGTGCAGCCGGACAGAGGGCGTTCGGAATGCTCATGTGACTGCAATCGGGGAGCAGGTTGGGTGAAATTCAAGATTTGTTTTGAACAACAACTATAGATGGCTGTTGAAAGTATTGGTATATGAAGTTATTTGTTTATGGTACAATTTTTTGAACGATGTATTTTAAGTAAATGAAAAGGTTAGTAAGTTTATACATCTGTACCTCATAGCCAGAACAACTTAAGTCACATAATCGCAACTTTAGAGGAAAGAAGAAAAACTTTTGTCTGGGGCATGCAAAAGATTGGACACGCTCTTTTAACACCGCTAAGAATAATAATACTTTTTTTAGAATTGCGTTAACATGGCACGATGTGGAATGGTATTCTACATGCAACGCAATAATAAACAGGAAATCGCAATTTTTAGACTTACGTCAATCTGACTCTGTGATACAGATATAATGCTGTAGTGCATTTTCAAGAATGAATTCAAGTTATCAAACATTATTAAAGCAGATATAAAATTATTCACTGCATCTTTGAGTCAGTGTGGATAACTTTGCGCCAGTTCATATTCTTTAGTTTATTGGGCTTGAATAAAAAAACTGTAAGTCCGAGTGATGCATTCTTGCTGGTGTGGTCACGACTTTGCACGGTCCACCTCGAAAATAAAAGTTCTGTCAAGTGACGCGTGTTCAACAATCAGGTTTTGCCAAAAAAAATCTGTAAAATTTCCCTACAGATGGAGGAAGAAAAACCAAAAAAGAACCTTTTTAAATCCCCCGATTACAAAAAAAGGTTCAAAACAAAAGCCAAAATTTTATTTATTCATACTCGAGAAACAAATGGCAACAGATCTTTTTTCTCAATGATTTTCTTTAAGCTACAAATTTTAATGAAAGTATTGTTCAACAATGACCGTGATCAACAATGAATTTCTAATTGAAGGCTTGCCTACATTTTAGCATGAAATTAGTTTAAAACTAACGGTCCTGTCATGTTTTCTCACTTGGGATTTTCGTCAAAATTTTTAAAGTCCATTATCTTAGGAACGGTAGAGAACGGTAGAATTGCGGTTTGTTTTATTTAAAGGGATATTTATTCTTGTTTTAAAAAAATATGTAACATTTTGAAATATGTGCTTTAGTTTTTTTCCCACAATGCTTTGAAAAAAAAAGTTTAAAATCATTTTTTTTCTCAAAAACACAAATTTTAAAAATGTTCATTTTTTTATAGTTTATTACTACCAGTAAGCACTACGTTCCCTGAAAAGGAGAGCTTCGTTTTCAAGATTTTAGAAGCATTTGAAAAAATGAGGGTTTTTAAGGAACTCTTTACGTAATGGCAGACCTGAAAATTCAAAAAATAAAATCGCCACAAGTTTCCAGAGATAACTTTTAGTTAAGTTACATAGCGAAATTTTCATTTTGAGTCTCCACTTTATTCAAAAGTTTTATTTTTTATGAAAACAAAAACGCGGCCTCCAGCCGATTCGCTGTTTTCGCATACGGTTCGCCACGTAACCTTTCAGCGTAGCGCCGAAAGAATCGTTAAGCGCATCTTGTTCTCACTACATTTAACATCCTGGATAAAATGGCGACTTAAAATGAAAGTCCCGCTATATGACTGAGTTAGAAGAGTTCTGTGGTCACTTGTTGCAATTTTTTTTTTTTTTTTTTGAATTTTCAGGTTTGCCATTACGTAAAGAGTGCCTTAAAAACCCTTTTTTTTTTCAAATGCCTCTAAGATCTGTTAAACGAAAAAGTGGACTCTCCCTTTCAGGGAACGTAAATCTCAGTGGTACTAATAAACTGTAAAAATATGAAAATTTTTGAAATTGAATTAATTGATTTGAATTATTGAGAAAAATCAAATACATTATTTTAAACTTTTTCTTTTCAAAAGACTGTGGAAAAAACTAAAGCACGTATTTCAAAATGTTTTTAAAGAATAAAAATATCCTTTTAAATAAAACAAACCGCAATAAAATATGTTCTACCGTTTCTGAGATAATGGACTTTAAAAATTTTGAAGAAAATCTCAAGTGAGAAATCATGACAGGACCGCCATCTTTGGCGGTCTACGTCTCGTCACAGGAATTTTTTCGGGCAAAACAAAAAAAAAAAAAAAAAACACATTTCTTAATTTTTTATGAATTTTAACATATATTAAATTCAAAAAAAAATCCGAGACCGTTATGTTACACCCCTTGTTGAATTGACATGGATTCTACCAGGTATTTAATCCCGTACCTAGATGCCTTAATAACTCATTTTAAAAAAACAAGCAGAATCTGAAGGATCTGGGGCAAAAAGATCAGATCTAACAATGTTATTAAAACACAAAATTGCGAAATTATTGATTATACATTGTCGTAATAAAGAGCCCGTTTTTCAATGCAGTGTTAATAAAAAATTACAAAAGAAACTACATTCACATGTTAACATTACTTTTAGGTGACTGCATCGTTATTTATAAGTAAATTTCATATATATATATATATATATATATATATATATATATATATATATATATATATATATATATATATATATATATATATATATATATATATATATATATATATATATATATATATATATATATATATATATAGTGGAACCTGTGTAAGTTGACCACTTGCGGTGCAGTACTTTGGTGGTCAACTTATAAAGGTTTTTTTTTTTTTTTTTTGTCATTTCTTGCACCATGTATTCATTTTTTGACTAATTGACGCTTACTCTTTCTGTTCAACTCGCTTTCATTGTTAACATTACTTTGAAACAAAAATTTAAAATGTTATTCAAATATTTTTAGAGATTATTTTCCCAGGATGATGTATAATGTGTCATGCAACTTTAAAATTTCAGTAATTTGATCAAAAAAAAATCTTGTTTATGAAAAGTTACTTATTTGATATTAATAGTCCATATTCATAGCTAATCAAAAATAACAAATTTTTCGCTTTATATTTTTCTCATATACATTAATAACCATGATGATCTATTGTTCAACAAAATAGAACTTTTGAAGAAATTAAGAGGTAGAATACATTGGCTCTATCTATTGAGAAATATAGTTGGGAAAAAGTTTCTTAGATGTTTATTTTATGCTTGGATTAACTCAATAATTACGTATGGTATTTGTGCATGGGGAGGTGATTATGAAACAAATCTTACCAATTTAAATAGAACTTATGCAAAAATTTTGAAAATAATTTATGGATCTAAACAAGAACTTAATAAAAACGATACTATTTTACAAAAGTCAGAGAAAATCTATAATATCAGAGAAATATATGCACAGAGAATATTGTATTTTTTGTATAACAACAATAACAGGTTTGAAATTATTGAGAAACAATATGATACTCGAATTTCAGGTAAACAATATAAAGTTATAAAACCAAATAAAACGATTATTAAAAAGCAATTCTTTTACTTGGCACCGCGGCTGTTTAATGAACTAACGGAAGATGTTAGGAATGAGAAGAACTTTAAAAAATATAAACAAGGGGTCAATGAATATATACAAAATAATGACATTCTATCAACAATTAACTTTTAGCTGATAAAATATACTGACTTGCCAACCGGGGGGGATTTTGTATTGTAATTTTTATACTATTGAATGTTTCAATGCGAGTTATTGTGTTTTTTTTTCTGGAGTCAAACAGTCCAATAATTGTTCTGTGTAAAATTTTTACTACTTGTGTAAAATTAATTTGTAAATATTTCTGTTAATACATATTTGTGTTTGTACTCCATACTAAACCAATTAAAAAACACTGCGGACAGTGCCTTTGGCGCTCTTTGGTGTTGAATTTAATTCTAACTCGTGTTGAACTATTGTCAAGATTTTCTTAATGTTTTGTTATGAAGTTTGTAATTTATGTTTTATAATTTGTAAGTTTTTTTTTTTTTTTTTAACTTTACTTTTTTAATTTTGCTTACTGTTATGTATGTGTATTTTGTTTGTTAATAAATTTTATCTTATCTTTATCTAATAACTTCTTATTGAAGTTTGGCGCACTTATTAGACACTAGTTTTAGAATTTCCATATGTGTCAGCTAATTTTCTCTGAATTTCTCCCATTTCAATTAATTTTAATATTTCATACTTTTTATCAATCTCAAATTCAACTAACTTTCTTTTTGAAGCCATTTTATGTAAAACTATAACACAAAGAACAACAAGATGGACCCTCATAGTTCAAAAAGGCAGTTGAAAATTAAAATATCCTATCTCTTAATCCCTTGCACCAGAAATACAGCAATGCAAGTAAATTTACTCTTTAGAACAACTCCAGTGTTACCACAAAATATTGCAAGTGGAAAAAAATACTTTGTACCTTTCTACTGATACATGTTTTCATTGAACAGAGAGTACAAAAGGCAATCTCAAATAGAAGAAAAGAAAAACAAGTTTGGAGAATAAAAGGGTTCTTTGTAGTTTTCCCATGTGGTTAAACTAACAAGGAGGTTTAGTTATGCTGCTGTTAAATTTAATTGGTAAAATGCTGGTCTGGCATCGAAAATATTCTTGGAAAGCTATAAAATAAATAATAATAAAATAATTTGTCACATTAAAATTTAAAAAATAAACCAAGTGGTCAACTTACAAAGGGTTTTTTACAATACTCCAAACCAAATTTGGTGTACGTTAGTGGTCAAGATAGACAGGTGGTCAAGATAGAGAGGTGGTCAACTTTACAGGTTTTACTGTATATATATATATATATATATATATATATATATATATATATATATATATATATATATATATATACTATGTAACATGTGTGTGGAAGTTTATTTATGTATGTGTCTGTGTATAACACAAATCCAGTTTTGGCCGTATTTTTTTCCACATTTGGCAAAGATTCTTTGATGCTCAGGAGTTAATATACAATTATTTTCACCTGATACGGGAGATAAAAAAACCCTAGGGAAGCTTGCCAGATAATCTGTGATACGGAATGTTTACACCGATTAATAACAATGACTGGATTTTTGGAATGTTAAAAAAATCCAAAGAGGTCTAAATTTTACCTTTGAATCATTAAATTGCTATTCTCTTCACGTTGACGGGAAATTTTTCACTTTTTTTTCTTTTACATAAGTCTGATTGTTGAAAATATGTCACTTGACATAACTTAATTGTCGAGGTACACCGTGCAAAGCCGGGAAACGCAGTTTGTATAAAATAAAAGTTGCTTGGGATTTATTCACAATTTTACTTCTTAAAATTAACAGCTTAATTGTGAATTTTTTCTCTAATGGTATCGATTATATGGAGTTTAATATTGGAAATTTATCAAACTAAGTTTAAAGTTTAAATGAATAAAGGCCATTGGCTACACCTAAAAACTTTATTTAAATATCAAACAATCAATGACAGCTTTACGGATACAAGATAAATATTTTTTTTTCTTGAATTCAGATACAAAAAAGAAAAAAAAATGGAAATACATACTTGGTCAGATAATATTGGCGGTGTAAAATTATATGTGTGAATTTGGTTGCTAATGTTTAACATAGAAGCAATAAATATAATGCAGTTAATTTTTTAAAAAAAGAGAAAAAAGAACACATTAACTTTAAAGAAAATATTTAATAAGATAAATAAATACCTTTGTGCTGAATAGTAAAGTCAGACCAAACAACGTAAGTAGAAGCACAAATTTATAAATTACAGCAGACACGTGTTTCGGCGTTACAGGGAACGCCTTTTTCAATGCAAAAATAATGAGCATATGGATGAAAAGACATCCGACAAAAGCCAAGAGCAGATAAGCATGCAGCTTAAAAGATAAAAACAGCGGATTAGCCAAACACCAATGACAAAGTTATAAACCTTTCAGGAACCAATAGGAATGCAAGCAAAGGTCAGGAGCTTTCGCTTAGGTACGAACCCAGAAAGAAAGAATTCAATTGGACAAGGATTAAGCCGAAGCTTAAACAAAAAGAAAAGAAATTGTCAATAACCGTGAACCGCAAGAAAGGAAAAGCAGAATGGAAAACCATGAAATAAGATAAACAGAAAAAAAAATATTCGAAAAAAGGAAAAATAAAGATAAATAGAAGAAACTTGGGGGGGGGGGGTGTCAATCAAGACAAAAAGGCGAAAATAAACAAAGGAAGATAGATAAAAATGAGTGGGGAAAAAAAAAAAAAAAAAAAAAAAAAATTATTTCCTATGCATACAAAAAAAAATAAGCATTTCATGGTTGCTATGCTGTGTAATAATGCCAAACAAAAATCATGTAAATGTTCCACTACGCCATTTCGCCATTCATATCATTGGTTTACAATTTCCGTCTTTTACATTCACCAATAATGTAATTTTTTCCCCTTTGTTTCCAGTAATGTGAAATATACAAGTTTTTTTCTGATTGCTACTCATCATCCACACTTTTTGGTAATATCTCTTCAAAAAAAACTTCATGAAAAGACCTTAATGGTGAAAAATCTGAATGTTAGTAATGAAATCCTCTATTTTTTTTCCTTTGGTTTTAGTTCTACAACATCTGCTGTTCAGTGTTTCATTGAAGGAGTTGTTCTTTTAGGTTTCTTTAAGAAAGAGACCAATTTGGAAATTGTGTGCCTCTTCAGAAATGACACGTAGATGTCAAATAAAATTACTTGAAGCAGCAGTTTCCTTCTTGTAAGTGAAAATGCTTTTCAACAACAAAAGATCAAATCTAGATAAACTTTATTGCAAATTCTTGTTCTTCAGAATCAGTCAGAGTACATTCAGTTACAAGAGAGACTAAAAAAAAAAAATACTTTCACTACAGTTGATTCAGATTCTTTATGATTTTCCTTCATTCAAAATTTCTTCTTTTCAAGCAAGTTCTGTTGCCTTTTTAAATAGAGATTTATTTGTTACCAATTTCGCCTTGTCCTCCTAGTTTTCTTTCAATTAGAAATAATATCTCGCCTGGAAGTGAAATCTTGCATAAAGTATCATCAGCAAGAGCAAGGTCAAGCAAATAATCTAATGATGGATTCCAATAATTTTGTTTTTGATTATTGAAATAGAACTCTTTTAATTTTCTTTTTGATTTCTTAACTGACAACTTGTGTTTCTTTGAGTTGCTAACCAACAGTTAGTTAAGAGGTTGAGAGTTGATTGTAGCTACAGTTAATTAACATGATTTAATAAAATATGAAATAATTTCCAAGTCAGTAACAATCTCATTAATTACTAATTAAAACTAATGACAAAAATATAACATAAATAAATATTATAATAATCGATGCAAAAAAAAAAAAATAGATTTCGAATTTTGCAGTAATGGTAGCAACCTCTAAATTTTATTCAATTTTTATTTTTATGATATGTGAATTTTTTTTTCATCCAAAGGAACAAAATGAGAGGGTGCCTCATGAAAAAATAACATCTTCAAAAATAAGACGCACCCTAATATATATATATAACCCCTAAACTGACACCCATAGGAAAAGAAAATTATATTTTAGAATGCTGTCATGCTTGTGGGGATCTTTAGCTAAATACCCAAAACTATTTCTCAGTAAAATCAACTGCAATGAAGCCACATCACGCACTTTCTTCAACCCCATTATTTTTTATGCAAAAATCTTTTCCCATCGTATACTTTTTTCAAGTACACTTTTGCGTACAAAACGATATTCGCTAATTGAGATGTGACTTTGCGACAATCTCATGTAGCAAAAGCAGTCCTTCCTATAAAGCACAACTTCTTCTATTGGACATAAAAATTTAACTTTTAGACGAATTTACGTCAATCCCGCGGGATCCCGGGATCCCGCGGGATTGGTTCCTTACGATCCCGAAATCCCGCGGGACTGAGATTGGCGCGGGATTGGAAACCCTAGTGAGACAGTCTCATTGTGCCCCATCCTGAATTCTGATTCGAAAGGAATGTTTATTTCAATTTACTTTATAGTCTAAGAGTTTTCCACTTGCTGTGTACTTACTTTACATGTATTTTTACCTAATTAAAAATGCGAATTAAACCACATAAGGTGAAAATAGGGACATTTTCTGCCGATTCCATGAGAATTTCATTTGTAACTTAGCTTTTGATTCCAAGTGATATTTCAGATCAAGTTGATCATAACAATCTGCAAAATATAGATACAACTGAGGTAAAAGAGTCCTCTTGCTCAAGCGTAGCAGTGGTTGTTTTCTTCGGTTCTTAGAATATCAGAGAATGTCTAAAAACCAAAGAGAGAAAAGGTTGAGCAATAAAGGAACATCATAAAAAGGGTAAAAATATCATGGCAAGTGATACTCCTGGGAAACAAATTTTTGAAGAAGAGAACACAAAAACTGGAGAAATGAAAAATAATAATAATAATAAACAAAAGTCAAAAATATGGAAAAAAATGTAATCTTGTTTGACACAACTGATGAGTTAGAAAAATTAAATGGGGGATCTGATATTTTGTCCCAGAATATTGACATGTGCGAAAATCTACCTACTGGGTTTGAAGAACTAGATCATGGAGCACTTGAAGTTCTGACAGAATTGGCCATCAGATTTTTTTTTATGAAATGTTCTAATGGTAGATAACACCTATGGAGACTTGTACATTAGTTTTTTTTGCGCGAAAGTAACACTGATTTGATTGTTTTTATTTGGCCATCCGTGCCAGATGTTGCATCCGTTATGAGTAAAACTATTAAATTGTTGATAACAGATCCTGTGAAAAGAAATGATACAAAGCGAAATCAATTTTTTTTTTTTTTTTGGTCTTAAAGTTATCTTTCTTTTACATGTAAGATGGAACTTGAATCGTTTCTCTATTATGGTTTTATTTTGATTTTAAACGTTGAACATATTATGTTTCACTCAACGCTATATGCTGTCTCTTTGTATCTTGTATGCTGTCTCACTGCGCCCCACTCATGGGGCACAATGAGAACTTTACTTTTTCTTTTTTTTAAAAAATTATCTCAAAAACCTAATAATAATGAAATAATAATTTAAATAATTATAAAATTTTTTCTGTCTCAAAACTTTGTATACTTTAACTGAATTACAAATCCGCCTTAATTTTTTTCTTATAGAATCAATGTTTCCAAACATCTTGAATTTTAAAACTTTCGTCTCACTGTACACCATCCTCCCCTACTGTTAAATGCGTTACTATAGCAGTTTTTATGCTGATATTTCTATGTAATTTTAAATTACTGAGAGTTAAAGTACATTTGGAAGAATTTAGGCTGTAAGAATATTTGTAAGTGCAAAACTTCAATAAAACTCATAAAGTTATAATCTTCCAGCTGAATACGAACTTAAACTGTAACAATATCCCATAATAAGACCAAAATTAAAAAACAAGAAAAAACAAGAAAACTTTTCAGAAATTCGTATTGTATTTTGGACATGTTTCATACCTTTTTAATGTGGAATTGCAATAAAAAAGAAATAACTAATTTTTTACTGTGGGTTTTAAAATACGCAATTACTTATTGAAGAATACAAGTCATATATAATGAACTCATACTAATGTTTCAAACTTTCTTTTTGTTATCTAACGGCTAAGCGGAAAATTCAGACTTTAAATATTTGATCTTGAATAATAATTGCTCAAACAAACTGCCATTCGAGTTGAACAAATATTGAATGAGCTTACGATTTGTTTGAATTCTGAGTTTTCTTTAATTATTTAATTTAGTGGAAATAAATATAATTAAATTTCGTTCACTCATTTATGTGCCTAGTTTATATATATATATGAGTCAATTTCTCTAAACACTGAGATTCTTGTAATTGCTTCAAAAATGACAATTTAGCTTATATAAAAATAAAACTGATGCTAGAATGCTTTAATTATATGTTTCTATATAGTAAGCTTATTATATTATTCAATTAAAAAATTTTAACGGATAAATATCATATTCCTATGATGTCGTTTAACCTTTAAACAACTACACTTTCTTGTTGTTTGACCTTGTAAGCCTGCGGCTACAATGGGCCAGTGTGCATAGGAACTGGTGCGCTAATTGGCAGCAGGTCATCTTTTCTGACGAATCCCGCTTCAATTTGTGGCCCAATGATGGCCGAATTCGTGTCAGGCGCTATGCCGGTGAACGGCACATTCCGGAGAGCATTATCGAACGCCACAGTGGACGAACACCCGGAGTTATGGTCTGGGGTGCCATAGCATATAATGGACGATCGCAATTGCTACGAATTGTGGACAATTTGAACAGTACCCGATACATAAATGAATTTTTGCAGCCCCAAGCTATTCCTTTCCTCCAAGGATTGCCAGGGGCTGTATTCCAGCAGTATAATGTCCGTCCACATGTCGCCAGGACTGTAAAATCCTACATTGATTCGCAGCAGGTACAGCTTCTTCCTTGGCCTGCATATTCCCCGGATGTTACCGATTGAACATGTGTGGGATTTCGTTGGGCGGCGTCTCCCTCGTGATCCTCGTCCTGTTGCTTCGACAGACGAACTTTGGTTGCGCATACAAACAATATGGAATGCTCTTCCGCATGCAGATATTCAAACTTTGTTTCACTCCATGCCGAGTCGTGTAGCAACTTATTGGGGCGCGTGGTAGCCACACAAAATACTAATTTCTATCTCATTTTATTGTGTGTTTGGTTTGAAAATGTAATCATTTATTTCTACCATTACCACTCAACTGCGTATTAAATTTCATTCAACTATGATGCTTCCTTCATGGTGTTGCAATTTTCACAAACAGGAGTGTATTAACTGAAACTAACTTATTAACTGAAACTATTATATAAAATCTTTCATACTGGGTTCGCGTTTTCATGAAAAGATTGCAAAATATATCCTTTGGTTTTGTTGTTATTTCCTTGTCATAAAATAGAAGTATGATTCTCAACTTTTTGAACTATTGTAGTAGCCCATAATCTCCTCTTTGAGTAGTGACTTCATCAAAAAAAATAATAATAATAACATTGATTTGTTCTTATTGAACAAAATTAATGTCCAGTATAGCTGGTGTTCTTAAGTTAAACCATGGCCAATTTTTATTTATTGTCACTACATATTCATAGTCAATGACATCTGGTAATTAATTTAGTTTTCCAACAAATGTTCAATGATTGAATTGTTTGCATGTAATTTTGATAATAGTCAAGTTAACCCCAAGTTACATCATCCCCCTGTCAACTGTTCAATGACACTTATTTTCCCAAATTCCAAAAAATTATTGCAAATATTTCGTTTTTATTGTTATTATTTTTTTATTGCAATGGAATGCATACTCTTCTTTGTTTCTTTCTTCATTTTTTCATGTTTAAAAGAGCTTCTTTAAATTCCTATGTCATTGCTCTGCCTACTTAAAATGCATTTCATGTCTTTAGTATTGTAAAAATCTTTGCTAACTATTTTCTTTCCTTTTATTTTTAACTGTTTCGTACAAATGGAACATTTTGGGAACATGGGAATTTCTTTTTTTTTTTTTTTTTTTTTTAGATATGCTTCTCTCAAACTGCTGTGTTAATAGAAAACGTTCCATTTGATTATGGTATAAAGTATCTATTTTATGATCTTAACTAATTTTATGCGTTAATCGTTTGCAAGAATCTTACTCATGGAAAATTCGTAAAATTTCGATAGTGCTGCAAATAAATGGTGGAAGTTTTTCTTTCACTCAAGAATTTTTTTTCAAAAGAGCGTATAGCATGTTTGTACAGAATGTACCTTCTTAGGTATACTATCTAACATTCTATTACAGGCAAAACATGTTCAGCATGATGACCTTGGTTTTCTATACCACGAACTACAATTCTAACGTAACATAATGAAATCAGCAGCAAAAAAAAAAAAACACAAGATTACAGAAAAGTAGCTTAAAAAGCACAAATTTGCAAAAATTGTTTCTTTGCTGATGTATTATATTTATTTTTTGGCTCAAAATCATTTCTTATTTATTCGTGAGATGCTGTCTCTAAAATCAAACAAAGAGATTATGACATCATAGGTGGATCATGCTTTATTTGTCCTCAAACACACACACACAAAAAAAAAAAAAACATTTATGCACTCGAAACTTGGAAACTTTCGAATATTACAATTAATTGGGCTTCAAATATAAACAACCGTTGGATTTTATCATTATTAATATTATTATTATGAACTAACTGCCTTTTACTTCTAAAAAAAACTAAGTAACGTCTCTTAAGGTATCCGACTACGTTGAAAAGGCGATTTTCGACCAAAATTCACTTTTTCTCAAAATAGTTTTATTCAACAGCCCCATTCTTTAAGATTATGAAACATTTTGGTTTTATAATCTACGCGAATTAGAACTCACGTTATAAGCATTTGAATACTAAGTGCCTGCAGTATAACGCGTGTTAAATCTAATCTTTATTTACGTTTTTTTTTTTTTTTTTGAAGAATGCAATTATTTCTCGATACTGGCTACGGAAAACATGATTTTGCAAATTCTATTCAGTATTCAAGCATGAAATTTGGCATGCCTGTCTTGTAAGTATTTGTGAGTGGATTAGACCACAGATTATGTAAATGATGAAATATTTTTTGATTTATAGCTTTTTTACCGAAAAAAGGTGACAAATTTTTGAGAAATTTCTGGATAAAGTCACGTAATTTGTCATAAACCTTAAAATTCTTGAAATATTTCTTAACCTGCGGTCTGTTTCATGTGTAATATTTATACATGTGAAAAAATCTAAGCAAATTGTTTATAGCTAGTTAATTTTTATTAATACAGTGTTTCTCCTATTTGATAATTTTCAGTCATTTTTGCCAAAAAATCACCCATTTTAAAAAAGTTATTGATATTATGGTTTATTTTTAAACAAAATACATGTTTTAAGATCATTCTGCTTCTAAAAAAACATTCATATTATTTCATAATAGTGTTTTTAAAAAAAAGCTGCTCCGAACCTAGTCGGGTACCTTAACATTCCTTATACTTCCTGACTTTCTAAAAACATTTTGCGCTTTCCAGGTTAGAAATTATATGTATGCACTCAAAACTTGGGGACTTTCGGATATTACAATTAATTGCGCTTCAAATATTAACAACTGCTGGATTTTTTTTTCTTTGTTATTATTTTGAACTAACTGCCTTTTACATCTAAACAACATTCCAATTAACTCCTCTTGACATTTCTTTTACTTCATGATTTTCTGGAAAAAATTTGCGCTTACCAGGTTAGAAATTACAAAATACATAAAAAATGCAAGAAAAAAAAACCGCAAAAAAAAAGAAAGAAAGAAAGAAACCAAGTTTGTCCTTTTGCTGTGCATGTTTATCCATTTTCGGTTCAGTTTTGTAGCATTTATAACATATTTCTCATAAGAAAAGGAAACTACTGCAAATTGAACTAACTCTAATTTTCAGCTCTGAGTGATATTACAAATACGACTTACGTACTCAATCAAATGAAAAAAAAATCTTATTAAAGTAATAACATATTTATAATTAGAAAAAAAAAGCAAACTACTGCAATTTAAAGTAATTCAAACTTACTTTTTCTAAATTACATTAAAACTTCAATCAATGTACTTAGTACAACAAAAAAAAACTTATATTCAAATATTTAAACCAATCACATTCCCTTAGTGGTACATCTAATAAATCTACTTTGCTACCAGTTATTGCAGGAAGAAAATATATGTTTGTCTAGCAGCTGTCACTATAAATTTCGGTATGATTTATCCCATTCGATTTATCCTATTCCCCTTGGCGTCAAAAATAGAAGACAGGAAAGCTAGATCCCCAGAAGCGAAAGTAGCTTATCGAATTATTTTCGAACTGGCGAACCGTTTCTCTACCGCTTCTAAACATCTCACCAACCACCTGTGTTCCTGTCTCCCCCACAGTTATTACTGGTGCGCAGAGCAGCTTAAAAATTTGAAGCTGTTTTTGAGAGTCAGGGCGTATAGCGCAAAAAATGTGTGGCTCGGGTTTTGCTGACAAGTATCGTTTCTTTACTCTGTCAAGTAGAGAAATGTCGGGTTAAACGAATAAAAAAATTAGAAAGACAAGACCAAAAAAAAAGCTCTGTTGGTTTTCATGTATTTATTGTAAAATAAAGGTTTCCTCAGAAAATATTTTTCCAAAGTGTCAAACGTTTAAGAAATGCTTTTGTTTGTAATCTAACAAAAAATACTGACTTTAGTTCAAAAAATATAGACTTTGCTTTCATTTGACAGCAAACGTTCATTTTAAAATATTTGGGAAAAAAGAAAGAAAAACAATAATTATTACGTGTTTCTTTTGCCAAGATATTTCTTATTTGACCAATTTAAAATTATGGGCTTTAACTAAGCTTAAACAGGTTTGGCTCCTATACCTTGGGTGTCAACAAGAAAAAAACTCCGACTGTGCCTTTCTGAATCGCGAAGATGACTTTCTGGAATACTTCCGAGTATCCAAGGTCTGCGTCTCTATAAGCAGATAGCCAGAAGAATTTTTGCTATCCAACTTGATGAGCGCAGGCATGTGTCACAACAGCAAAGAATTTATCCCTTCATCTCCCAAAGGAACATGTTTAGGTATAAAATGAAGCGAAGTTTTCTAAATTTGGAATCAAACCAGCAGTCGACAGAAACCATGATACTATACTAGGTTCAAACCTCAAAATTCGGCAGAGTTTAACGAGAAACCTCACATGAGACCATAAGACAGATCAAAGTCAAGCTAGATAAAAACTTTGAAAAGGGCCACGGGTCGGTCAACACCTCATGGATTATTTTTGCTATTTGTTGGTTGCATCACCAAAATCAAATTCTGACGTTATTTTTTTAAAAATATACAACTCATCTTTTAATACACGTTCTCATATTTTCTTTTCTCATCCGTCGATATTCATCTCTTAGAGCGTAAGAACAAAACGTTTTTCAAATCAGAGAAAGATGTCTGTACCCCAGAGGTACATTGTCATAATTAACAACCTTATTTTTTTAGTATCTTGGTTCAAACGGTTTTTCAATGGGATTTCATTTTTGCCAGCCTAAAAGTACGAACGCTTTGTGCACTTAATGTAAGCATTGTGCTGGCATAGCGGCATAGCAACGTATATATTATCAATGTGGCACAACCTTACATCTTACTATACGTGTAAGGTAAAATATGTAAAATATACTCAATTGGGGTAGAAGTTTATTCCATTAGAAGAACTTGCAATAGCAAGTTTATTACTGTTAGAGGACGTAAAATTAAGTTTGATCATACATACTTGTTTGTGTACAAAACAAGCTTTTGCTACCAATTTGCAGTACTGGAAAGAAATGTAACAAGCTGTAGGCCAGAGTGGTACTTGAGAAGCAGGAAGAAAGTCTGAAAAATTGTTTTCCCCGTGTGATCGGCTGCAGTGTAAATAAAATTATAAATAAAATTACACTCTCAGTCAACTGATATCATCCTAAGCAAAAAGTATGACTGAAATTCACGTAAAATTAATTTAATCAAAGGTTACAACAAATATACTACTGAACAAAAGTGTTGCAAGCTTGAGGAATATAACATTTCTGAAATGTAAGAGGAAAAAAAAACAGATTTTTAAACATCAATTGATGTTTTTCAATTTCAGTCTGCTACATTAGATTGCAGAAAAGATATGATAAAATCATTGAACAAAACTAATTACCTAATTTTACTCCAACAAGCATACGTAAATTAATGTTTATTTTCATCTAACTTTACACTCACTTTATGCCAAAAGAATGTACACTAATAGATAAAGGTGTTTCACGTTGAAAAAAACTAACTTTTCCTTTACGTGTAAGAGAAAAAAAACAGTTGTTTTCATGTCAATATGTTAAATTAGTTTACAGACAAAATATGATGAAGTTAGTGGCCAAAAATACTTATTTCATTTACAAAATAAATAAATCAATTAATTAATCAATAAAGCTCTAAAAATAAAATGTTCAGGTCATAAAATATTGGAATCAGTAATTTTTTTTTTTTTTTTTTAATGGAGCTTATTTTTAACAAATACTCTATTTCTCAAACTTACAATATTTTTGGCCAGAAGGGTGTTTTAGTTTTTGGCGAGTTTTCTATTCTTTTATCCAGAATGGTAAAAAAAAAAGAGTAAAAGTATACATATTTTTTCTTTTGACGTCCAACTCATTCTCTGAAAGTTTGAATAAGGAGTAAAAAATATCTATAAACTTGTACAGCATGTTCTCTGTATCTCAAACCTCATTATCTTATGTTGTCAGTGAGCCGAAAGCAGATTTTGTAAACAACCTACGGGGAGTTCTTCATTATTGGTATTAATATTATTTCAATATAATTTGGAGAATAAATATTTACCTTATGCTATTCCTTACGCTCGTGCGCACTGCATTGCGTTAAAATTTGAAATAAATTTAGAAATTTTAACACGAATTTGAATCGAACATGGATCAATTCTCGAGCTTCACTTTTGATTTCCAAACAACCAGTTCCTCAATAATTAATGTTTCTCTTACTCTTTTAAATTTTTCTTATTTTCTTCCTAGATTATATTATAGATTTTACTTACAAATAAATTTTAATTAATTTGAATACAGTATAACTTCGACTTAACGATACCCGATTTAACGATTTCCTCAATTTAGTGAAACATTTCACTGGCCCGGATTCAACTGCATTGAATGTATATGATCCTCGATTTAACGATAACTTTTTCCAGTTCCTTGACAATCGTTAAATCGGGGTTTTGAAACATTTTTGAATTGCGTGTTAAATGCCCCCCCCCCCCCCTATGTTGGAAACTACTATTTTTACTTCATTTCACAGAATCCAAAATCTTTCCACTTTTCTTAATACAACAAATAAGGACATTGCATAATAATTACTTTCACATAAATATAAGCAATAATGATTGTTTATTAACAATCTTGTCTTAAAATATTTTAATTCAATGAAGAATCTGGTTCATAGTCTTTAATCACCCCCGAAGTATTGTCAATAATAAAGCTGTTGGTAAATGTGCAAAGGAGCTGCGAATTACGCCGTATATTGATCCGTGTTACAACATACTTGACAGACTTCAGACAGTATCTCACCGATTAGTTTCAAGTAATCCTCTCTACCTTTCTCCTCTAGCAGTAGATCAATCAAATAGAAAGCTAGTTACTTTCGCACCGCTATCCGTGAATCTTTCGAGAGAAGAAAGTCATAATTTGTTATAAAAGGTAGAGATTATGTTAATAAAATCTATGCTTTAATATAAGAAAAGTGTTTTGCTTAGCTATCATAGTCAAACTCTCTCATAACGAGCCCTGATTTAACGAGAACCCACACATAATGAGGAAATCAGAAATAATTGGTTAGTAAGTCTATGGGAGTACAACTTGTTTAAATCTGTGGAGTATAACTCACTTTTTACGAACAAGCCTCGATTAAAACATACAATGCTTTGGGATCCATAAAATGTCTATTGACTTACAGATTGACGCCTATCCTTTCTTGAATAAAATTCCTTTAGCATTCCGAGGTCTTTTGAAAGTTAGTGATGAGTCGTAGTCAGTCACATAAGACAGTTCAAAGAAAATTAACCAACTTATAAAGCAAAAAAAAAAAAATTGTATTTTGACCTCTTGAATTCAAATTATGTTTTTCGCAATCACGAGTGTGTGTGTGTATGTAGGCGTGTGTGTTTATGTGTGTGGGGGGGGGGGTATGTGTGTTTGTGTGTAGGGCGTATGTGTGTGTGTAGGCATGTGTGTTTATGTCTGTGTGCAGGTATGAGTGTGTGGGTAGTTGTGTGTATGAGTGTTTGTGTGTGGGGGGGGGGGTATGTGTGTTTGTGTGTAGGGCGTATGTGTGTGTGTGTGTAGGCATGTGTGTTTATGTCTGTGTGCAGGTATGAGTGTGTGGGTAGTTGTGTGTATGAGTGTTTGTGTGTGGGGGAGGGAATGTGTATGTGTGTAGGCATATGTGTTTGTGTCTGTGTGCAGGCATGAATGTGTGGGTAGTTGTGTGTAGGTGTGTGTATGTGTAGGTGTCTGTATGTATGCGTGTGTGTGTATGTGTTTGAGTGTGTGTATGTGTTTGTGTGTGTATGTGTTTGTGTGTGTATGTGTTTGTAGATGTGTGTAGGCGTATGTATGTGTGTGTATGTGTTTGTGTATGTGTGTAGGCGTATGAATGTGTGTGTATGTGTTTGCGGATGTGTGTAGGCGTATGTATGTGTTTGTATGTGTTTGTGTGTGTGTACGTGCGTGTATGTATGCGTGTAAGTGTAGGATATTGACGCAACCTGGAGACGTTTTTCGCTAGAGGAGCAGCGTCGTGAGGCGGCTGGTCGACGGTGATGCTGCAGAGGGTGCTGGCGGGAAAATAAAATGATAGGACCTCAAAACAGTCAAATGAAAGCAATAAGCAAACCTGAGTGCTCAAAAACTAACAACGCAAGCATGTTTGTATTTTAAAGATTCTTTTCGTGAACCCTTTTCTTACGAAAATCCGGTTACCGCGAGCAAATATCGCGGTCCCTGGCTGCACATTATAAGCGAGTTTGACTATTTGATTTTTTAGGTTACATAATTGGTGATGAAGCATTTGGTGTATAGTTTAACAGATCGTTTATACAGCTATGATTCAACGAAGTTCACACATTAAACTTCAAAAACTTAGTAGTATAACTACAAACAATTTAACACATTTTTTCCGTATCTAGAGATTAAAATTTTACTGAACCCAAAAGTTGCTTAGTATGTTATTAAAGTGAAACTTTATTTCAAGTTTTATGAATTTTATGAGAAAAATATGCTATTGCAGATTTAGCTTGAGATGGTATTAAACTTGAAGAGTGAAGCAGCAGAGTGTACAAGAAAACAACTACGCTCACATTCAATGTGATAGTCGTGAGTTGCACATTTGCCTTAGTGTGGTAGATAACAACTGTTTTCATGGTTTTTATGTGAATTGTTTCCCTTGGTGAGTGAATCAAATTCGTGGCTAGTTGTTCTAAATTGGTAACATTTTATCTATTTTGTGTGAATGACAGTAAAACATGTTTACACTCACTGTAAATTTTTTCCACTTAATTTAAACAAATTTACGCTTTCTTTTCATTGTCTACAAAAAAAGGCGGGATGATTATTTGACACAAAATTTCCATATATTAAACTAGAAGCTTTAAAGGGCTATGCGACGGTCCAAGTACCTCAATCAAACCTTTGCAGAATTATGCTTAGAGATTATTTGATGCTCTGCTGGAAATATTAGAAATTTATTCTATGTAGGGACTTCACTACAACTCACAAAACATTAGCATTAAGCATTCAAAATTATAAATGGTTTAATCCGTTATTATTTGGTCGAATATTTTAAACGAAATTAATTTGGATAGTAAAATTACGCTAAACCAGTTAATGAACACATAAGTATGTTAAATAATTTAATTAAAAAGTTTCCAGAACGTAACGCAAATGGACATTTTGAAATAGGTTTAGAAGAAATTCGGGAATTTTCAATACTGAAGTAGTAGATTTCCCACCTGTAAATAAAATACGCTATGTCTAGAACTAAAGCCGAAACAATTTCACTTTGAATAACGCAACGAGAAGTTCACCCTAAAAAAAACAATTACAAAGTAGAATGTTTCTTTCTTCTTATTTCTGAATGTTTCACCAGTCATAAATTTCCTTGGAGAATATGTTCGAAGATTTAAAAGCATTTGATTCTGTGTTTGATTTTTTAGAAGCTGCAAAATTTTTTAGAAGCTGCAAAATTGCATTTAGCTGCAAAAAACATTCAATTGATAAAGTATTGTAAAAATTTAAATTGTGCTCTGTCTAGTCTAATAACACACAACAGTTTCACTAATATCTGTATTTAAATTGTTTAATTTCAACTCTTCTCAATTTTAAAATAGCGTGAAGAATTTCACTATCGTGCCAGTTTTAATTGCATCATGAAAAAAATTCCCAAAGATAAATGCTAAAAAAATTAGTGTTAAACAAAAATTCACCTTTTATTTTTTTTCTTGAATGTAAAGCTAATGTTTTGGCCAGATTCACTCATGAGTGCATAAAAATGATGGTAAATATATTCACTTGGTTCTTTTTCTTCGAATGGAGAAAATGTATTTATGAATTATTACAGTGTGAGTTCTAAAGCTTATACACTAAAAATTTTAATTTATCTGCGGTGTAGTGATATACATTATGTACAGTTGGACACGTTTGAAAAGTATTATTTTAAGTACATTATTACACTACAACATTAAGTAAGTACATTAGGACCAATTTTTATTTATATTTTCTTTCAGAAATTCCTCTCTTGAAGCACAAGTAGTAATCGTCAATCATTGCTTCCCAGAATATAAATCAGAAGAATATTAATCACTTTTTGTCTTCGTGATCACACGTTTTCCCATTTGAAATCAGCATGTTTCAATGCAAGTAATAGTTATGTCAAGATATCATAAGTTACATAGTTACATTCATTCCCCAAGCGCGGATCCAGAGGAAACCATGGGATATCATGATTCCACCCCCCTCACTCCCTCAATCGACCAAATATTACCTAAAACTGCATTTTGGGGACTTTTATTCATCAATTTGATATCTAAAATAATGTGTATTGGAAAATATTATTTAATATTCTTTTGTTTCTTCTGAGAGTGCTCTCGAATTCGACTTAAATATGCATTTTTGAAATTCCTATTTTCAGGTTATAAAATGCTATGCAAATCAATTATTTGAGGTAAAGTTCACTTTCGACACATTGTCAGACCAAATTCAACTAAATGGCACCTACCACTCACTTTCATGATCACTTTTCTGTAAAAAACATTTTAAGAACCAAAAATAGCTTCTTTAATGCATTTAAGTGAGGATATCTCTCAGAGAGAAACATCTTCACTTTTTTAATAAATATTTTCTCAATTACCACAGGTGGGAGCGACATAGTTGATTTTACTCCCTATGTTTAGCAGCGTACCTAGCAGTGAACATGATAATTATAACCAGTTTTATAAAATGGGCTACGTTTGTAGATCCACCTCCTCATGTTACATCCTGGTAACGTTCTAGACAGCTAAAACATCTACAACCTTTCGGACTTTGTGAGAGAGATGAAATTATGGACAGGACCTATTTATTGGGATGATCAGCGCTAGAGATTCCGAGGTGAAGCGATATTGAAGCGCTCGGCACCTGCTGATGGGACATTGACTTTTTTCTCTTTAATATTTCATGTTCTTGTTACTGATTACATAGTCTCTTGTCCGACAAAACTTTTGCTAAGTAGTAAGACATTGAACTCATACCTACTTTCGATACCATAAGGCTTCAGTACTTAACTACATTTAAATATTTAACAACTAGTCGTAGATGTTACTACATATAATTGCAACCATTTTTTATAACAATAAAATTTTCTCTGAGCACGAAAACAAGCATAAATGGAGTAAATTTATGATTATATCAGTCACACAAAAAATAACGTTTCGTTCGTCCAATTTTGGAAACGCTTATCTATAACACTCGCGTGTAGCAATCTCGAGTTATGAATAAATGAAACTAGAAGAAGGAAAATAGTCGCTAATTACTGTGATATATTGCCTACATGTTTTATCAGTCAGAGAGATGTTTAACTTCCGGATTTAGCGTGAGACTGAATTTGGAAGTTCTCGTTTACTGTTTCCTATTTTCCTATTTTGTGTCTGCTTCTAAAGAAAGACATATGCTGCTCTTAAGGAAAATTCAATAACAATTTCAATGAATCTCTTTCTCTCTCTCTCTCACACACACACTCGTCTGTTGTGTAATACTTCTTAAAGTAATGTATTTGAACTATAAAATGGTGCTGATAAATTTAAGAAATACTTACTCAATTCAGCTTAAAATGTATTACACTGTACTAATATTTCCTGCAAGAAAACAAAAATGAACTGATGTAATTTATTACTAAGCACTCTGTGTGCGAAAAATCTAAGTCAATTAAACGCTTTCATCGTTTAATTGGTATTCAGCTGTAAAAGATAATTCATCCTCTTTCTTTCTTTTTTGCTGAATGATAATGAACACATATGCAACAATCAAATCCAGGTTCCTATCATAAACACAGGAGGCACGGGACAGGTCTTTCAAGGGGCACTCCCTCTTACACATTCTTAAACGATCTGAAAAAAATATAGTATAACTAGACAAAATTAAATTATAGAAATTTGATGTATCTTTTTCTTAATTTGAATGGTACCTTAGAGGAATAATTTCCCCTGAGCGTAATGTATATTATATTTCGGATTTCTGAACTAGATTCAGTAAATGAAACAAAGTTATCAACTCACATTTATATTATTTGGGAGCCTCCGACAAGACATGCCCCACGTGCTCATTGCTGTAATCAGGCTGCAATCAAGCCTATGGGGCTGTCCATAAATGATGTCACTCTTTTTTTCTAAAATTTTCCTCCCCTTCCCTCTCTTTGTACAAAGTGTCACACTTCACATTATTTCTAAAAGTGTTTCGCAGCCTGTTGTTGGGGCATTTCGACACATTAGCAAGCGCTTATTTTTTCCCCTCCTCATTAACAGCCACGGTGCCCGGTTAAGCGAGAAATCGCAGTACGGAAGGTATCAATGGTTTAAATTTAATAAAATAAAATAAATACACTACTTTTCAAAAACATGTTTTCATTTTTAAAATGTGTGATGTTACACTTTCTGTTACCCTTTTCCGCCCCTTTGTCACAATTTCACAAACCTCCTTCAGGCCCACCTCAATTTTTTCCAGGGGGCAAGGGGTGTATATTAGAGCGGCCCCCAAATTTTTTTTTTCAGTTATTGTTCTGGGCATCCTTTAATTTTTTTGGAATGGGGATTAATTAGCTACATCCAAAATTTCAACTCTGTATTCCCATTAAGAGTCGATGCCCAAGAAACATGAAAAATATAAAATTTGAAGATTCTTCAATAAAAGGTTCAAATAAAAGTTAAGGCAATTAATTATTTATTATTTCTTAAAATTATACTTTGATTTAGTAATACCTTTATAAATGTATACTTTTATAAGTAACATAATATAATTGTAACAGCTAATCATTAACTTTAACTGCAACAGCTAATCATTACCTGGAACCTCATATTTGCAATGTTTGTAAACATTAGTTTATCAATATTTTGTGCATCATTCTTATGACAGTCTGGACCAAAGATACAATTCTCACGAGATTGAAAAAAACATGCAATTAATAAGCTAGAAAAAATTCATAATCAATGGTTACAACTTAAAAGACATTCAAATCGTTCTTCACAAACTCAACAAGAACAAGAATTTACTGCTGATGTACATTTTCTCTTTGACATTGCACATTTAGATGCAATAAACATGATTAAAATACTGGAGGATAAAAAATTTCTTGAAGATCAACGCAGTGAAAGAAAAATGATTATTTCAGTGCTTGATACAGAATTATTTTTGAAGAATGAAATAGCTTTAAAACGAAAGAAAGAACACTTAGAAAGACAAGAAAGGGCTGCAACAGCTTCAACATCTTTATCACCAGATTATTTTACATAGGAAAGTTTTTCTAATAGTACCTAGAAAGAGTAGTGTGTCGATCGACGGAGAAAAAGTGAGGTCAGATCTGAGGAAAATCCCCTCAATCAGACTCGTTTTAAATCAGCGATTGCATGCTGATTTCGCAGTTTAAAAGCCCCGTTTTTCGGATTGAACTTATTTCAGCGCAAAAGACAAATTTTGTAATAAGTGCTATTTGTTACATGGGTGTTCATTTATTTTTTGAAGCATATAAGATTACCTTATGCTAATTTGTCTTCAATGAAAATAGTAGACTATAAGGGGCCATTCATTAATTACATAAGGGTCCCGAGTGGGAATGGGGGTTGGAAAAATCTCTACGTACCCTTACTTGGGAGTGGGAGGTTCAAACTCATTCTTACGTAATATTTTCCAAGTCGGTATTTCACATTAGAAATTGCGCGGTCAAGTGATTTGCAGAGATTATGTTCCATTTACGTCTGGAAGGTAAGAAACGTGTTAGGGTAAAATGTTTTTTTTAATTTGTTTTACAAAGAATGAATAGTGTAAAATATAATAAACGAGTCGCACTGTGTATGGCATGTTTTATTTTTAATTAATATTACATCAAAAAAAAAATTCAAAAAAACATTCAGTTTAAATTCTAACTTTTCAGTAACTAATATTTCTTTACCCAAAAGGTTTAATTTAATAATGTGAATTTAATAATGCTTAAAGCTAATTAAAATTATCAGCGCTTCTCAGTCTGAGTTGAAGAGTCGGAGTCGCTTGAAAACGTATCGACTCCGACCTGTTTTTTTTTTAATTTTCAAGGACTTTCCTTACATTAAAAAAAAATAATAGGATCACTTGCTCCGATCACATATATAACTACATACTAATTTGCAAATAACTGCAATTGGCAAACAGCTGGCTTGATTATTTGTTGAATTTTCGGTAATACTTATCAACGTCACACTGTTAGTTTGCTTATTTTTATAACGCTCTTTAGAACCTGTTAGCAAACGGTTTTGTTGTCGATAATTATCGTAATAGAAGTAGTTTTTGAATCTGACGTTATCACTGTCAAAAAAAAAAAAAAAAAAAGAGTTATGCATTTTTATCTTTTATCTCATATGTAAAATAGCGAAAGAAATGTGTCTTTAAAAACTAAAAACAAATGGGGAACCTCCTCCTCCTCCCTCTCCTTTGTCTAACATTGCTTATGATAGCTTTAAAATGTTCTTCTGAATCTCCCTACCCTTAATCAGGAAACAACATGACAGTGTTACAATTAAAAAATCTAAATTAGTAGCGATCAAAAGAACTTTGTGATACATGTTTTTGGACGCAAAAAATATTTTCTCGTTGTCGATACATGAGATTTTAAAGCCTATGGGAATTTTTAGAAAAGCGAGTCTCGTTGTTCCAAATTTAGCGAGTTTCGATGGGGACAGACATCTTTCTCACGCTCTGTAGATATGGATGTCCTGCCATATGCAGATGAGAAAATCGTCTGTGAGAAATTGGTACCTTCAATCCCTCGCCAAGTGTTTAAATTTGCCACTTTTTTTAAAATTTCGGGAGACTTAAATATCTTTTATCTCGATAACGAGGGACGATAACGATAATAATTATCAATTTCGTACAGGATTTTAAAAGGCTGAAATTCAAGAAAAAAAATTCTTTTTAATATAACTTACGTGCTCGTTGATTCCGTTTGTCCGAAAGTCTTATGGTCGGTCGCTAACAGTTACCAGAGTCAATTGTGTAAAATTTTGTTTTGAAAACATCCTTGTCTTTGTGCTACTTCAATAATGATCTTTTTATCGTCAATATTATTTTCTACATAATTTTCATTATATACAAAAACTACAATATTTGGAGATTTTTTTAATTTCATACAAACCCAATATTCGTTAGGCAAATTAAAATGAACAATTTCATTTATAATAGACTTTTACGTGGTTATTTCAGTTTCATCTGTGGAAAGATCAGGTTTTACTTCTTTCAAACAGGGAATTTTTTTCTTAACTGCATAATTCCTGATGGACCTTTCATTTGGTAATTTTTTTAGTAAAGTATGTTGGCAGATTTGGGAAAATTGTTGGAATTGCCTCATCTTTCAAAAAAGGTTTTCCCCGAGGAATCAAAACTTCCTCACCATTTATAATATGCTTAAAATGCGTTTCGATAAAATGTTTTTCGAAATGCAGAGCACAAATTGAGCAATATTTATCAAAAACTTTATCTAACCTAGGAATTAATGAGTTGAACTTCTTTAGTTTTTCTTCATCTGCTGGAGCTTTAAAACGCGAAACTTTTTCTTTGCATGTTTTGTACCCACTTTTGCACCCTGGTACGAAACAAGATGAAGCTTTACTTCTTCTTATGATCAAATTTGGTGCCTCCATTAAAAGCCTTAAACGCTGTTTCATGAAATATTCACGAAATAAAGGTAAAAAAGAGAAACTCGGAACTAAATTGTAACAAAATCCCGCTTTTACTAATGTAAACACCGCGAAATTGAACGTGCACCTTGACTGCACTGCCCTCTAGCGGTTTTCATAAAATTTGTCTTCAAGAATCGCGGGGAAAAAAGCGCCGGTCGGCACACTATTCTTTCTAGGCACTATATCGTCGTCTAGTTGTGACGATGACACAGAAGATAAAGAATTCAAGGTTAGTAGCAAAACAGTTAGTACTGCTACACCAAAAACAAAAGTTTTAATCAATCCCCAAGTTATAAGTGCCTTAGATCGTGGTAAAATTTCTGATCGTGAAGCAATGAGAATTATAGTACCAATAGCAGCTGCTCTTTAAGAGGACCTTACATCACTTTCATTTTCTCGTAGTAGTCTGCAAAGAAACAGGAAAAAAATCCGGCAAGAGATTGCTGAAGGACTAAAGATAAATTTTAACCCAATATATCCCATCGTTGTTCATTGGGATGGTAAAATTTTACCTGACATTCAAGGTGAAGGAACTGTAGATCGTTTGGCTGTTACTGTGACTGGAAATGGTGACGAAAAACTACTTGGAGTACCAAAATTAACATCTGGGACCGAAGAAAATATTGCAAGAGCTGTTTACAGCTTATTAGAGCAATGGAATATTGTTGACAAAGTTCAAGCTATGAGCTTTGATACAACTTCGACAAACACTGGTCACATTAAAGGAGCATGTAATATTTTAGAACAGAAAGTGCGGCGACAACTGATGTGTTAAGCTTGTCGCCATCATATGTTTGAACTAATATTAGCAAAAGTATTTACTTTATGTTTAGGGCCATCCAATTCTCCAGAAATTCCTCTATTTAAAAGATTTAAAACTGTATGGAATAGAAAGAGATAAATTTGAAATTTTGGAACCCACGACCGATACAGATATTTTTAGAGTATCGACACTTAAAACTTTATCTGCGGTAAAATTCTGGTCTAGAGAAGACTACAAGGAACTCATAGAACTCGCAATGATTGTTCTAGGAAACACACCACCAAAAATACAATGGCGGCCATCCGGCGCTATTCATCATGCAAGGTGGATGGTTAAACTTATCTATGGTATCAAGATATATCTTTTCCGTAATCAGCAGCTTTGGAAGGTGTAGTGTCCGGCACCCCAACAGAGACATTTCTCGACCCCTCTCTCCTGGTCGCACGATTACTTCAGCCTGGTGCTCGGGTGCGGAGGAGCGAAGAAGGGATGTTTGGGAGAGGTGACTGAGGTCTGAGAGAGAGCAGCGGTGTTGTGCGCTGGCTCTGACCTGTGGTTGATCTGTTTCATGTTGTGCGTTATGCTTTAAGCTGTTCCTTGTGTATATATTGTACATAGATTAGAGAATGTGTGTAAATAAAATATCTTAAAATTAATCAGAAGAGTTCACTAAATCTTCAACGAACCAAAGCGGATAAAGGGCAAGTTAAGCCCTGCACTCGCTACACTCGCGCAGCCGTCTGGATGACAAAATGGATAGGTGAGCTCTTATTGATTGTTCTGTTTTAGGGATCATTGATTATTCAAACAAGAAGATTAAATTCTAAAAAGTAAAATGTTCAGTGTGAAAGGTTTAAAGAAAGAAGATTTGAAGCTAGTGGCAGAGGAATGTGGGTTAAATGTCACTCCCGACCTAAAGATAGTGGATTTAAAAGATCTTATTGCAAGATCAAAAACTTATGAGGAAAATAAGGAATTCATTGAAGAATTTTTGGTCACCACTGTGGAAGACAGGAAAGAACGCGAGGAGCATCAGAAACAAATTGAAATCTTAAATGCTCAAAATCCCACAAAATTAGGGCCCGCCCAAAGTGCTGCTAGTAGTTTGAATGAAATTATTAAAACAATTAAGTCACTTACAATTCCATGTCCGTCTAAGCCCGAGCTATGGAATTTGTTTTTCAGCTATTTAGAACGTGCTTTTGTAGCAAAGGACGTTGAGGAAGTAAACAAAGCAGAGATTTTACTAAATCTGTTAGGGGAAAAGGCAGCGAATATATTGATTTATATCGACGATGAACAAATTAAAAGCTATGAGTCAATAAAAGCGATAGTATTAAGAGAATTCGAGCCCACTGCTCAAATTTGTTTAGCAAATTTCAAACGTGCTAAACGACGAAGTAACGAAACTCATGTACAGTTTGTATCTAGATTAAAAACAACTTTTGAGTATTATTTAAAATTGAGGGTGTGTAATGATGTCAAAAGCATTGTAGATTTGATGGTGTCTGACAAATTGTACGAAACCCTGAACCAGGAAACGCAAATGCATATTCGCATACGGCAGGGGGGAAATTGGTTTAAACCTGTTCAAATGGGGAAAGAATGTGATACCTATTTTGTATCTAAGGGCAAATCATTCCATAAAACCAACCACGCAGAGGGATTTAATTTCAAAACTGATGTAGACACACCTCACACTTCTGGGAAAGATGCTAGATACGTCCCACCTCACTTAAGAAATGATAAGAATAGAAGGGTAGATGTTAATAACAAGGGCAAAACTAAGGAATGCTACTTGTGTGGATCGACTACTCATTTACTTCGGGATTGTAATAAGCGTCATAGAAATTCTGATGAGCACCCGTCGAGGGATAAAAATTCTAAACCCAAGACAAACAACAACGAATGTTTGGCAGCCAAATTCGAAACGAAATTTTTGGAGCCTCAAATACCGATTCAACCATTGCAGTACGCAAATATTGTAATTGATGGACAAGAAATTGAATCAATAATTGATAGTGGAACTCAGATTCCAATTTTGAATTCTAGATACATTCCAAATTCGAATGAAATCAGCCGAGGGAAAGTAATTTTAACTTCTGCTTTCGGGGAAGAACTTGAAGCAAAATTGTGTAGAATTCCCGTGTCCTTAAAATCTGACAGTCCAGGCAATTGTATTTTAGAGCAAATTGAAATTCTTGCTGCTGTAACGGATAAATTAAATGTGCCTTGTTTAATACCCCCAAATGTTCACCAAATGCTTATAAACGCGAACGATCCGACTTTTACTTTCGAAACGGACATTCAAGAGGAGGAAAACGACACACTAGACACTCCTCCGGCAGAATACAAGGGGTCTTTTTCGTCAAAGGGGGAGGAAGGAGGACCACCGGGCTAGAACGAAAGTGGGTGGTGGAGATCGTAAATTATCCCAAGGGCTGGAAAGTGAAAGTGTTGCATCTGCATCCCATTCTGAGTCTTCTAAGTTGAAGGAAGAGCAATTACGATGTCCCACATTAGAGGGAATGCGTAAAGATTTTCAGAGGGGAAAGGGAAACTTTTGTTGCATTGATGGTATTCTTTTTCACAAAGATACGGTTCTGGGAGAAACAGTGATGCAGCTGGTGTTACCGTACAATAGGAGGGAGAAAGTGTTGCGTTTAGCACATGAATCTGTTTTTGGAGGTCATATGGGAATGCGGAAAACGAAGGAAAGAATTCGTTATAATTTTTATTGGCCGGAAATGGCAAAAGAAATAAAGGAATATTGCAAAACATGTGAGAGTTGTCAATTGAGAAAGGAAAATAAGAGTTCAGATAGAGCATCTATTACTGCAGTAGTTAGGCCATCTTTACCTTTCGAAGTAGTTAATATTGACATAATTGGAGAAATCAGTCCACCTTTAGCAAGGGGGCACCGTTATGTATTATGCTTAATGGATCAGCATACGCGTTGGCCAGAAGCCGTACCCCTAAGATCACTTACTGCAAAAGCTACATGCGATGCATTGCTTCAAATATTTACTCGTACACTGTAAAAAATCTCGGAAAACTCTCTGAATATACAAAAAAGTTTTCCGTAATACACAGATTCGTACGCCCTCCGCAGTTTTCTGCTATAATCAAAAACGTTTCCCGTTTAGCAAGAAAGTAAGAATCGACGCATGCGCTGTTCACACGGCAATTTTATAGTCCAGCAGCAAATCTAAACTGAAACTTTCGAAAGCACGCAATGAAAACAAGTGCTGACTCATGTATGCGAAGTAACACTCATCAAAGGGATTAGTAGAAGTTTTGTTCCTCGCATGAATTCACTGAAGATAATTTTAAAGTCTTATATTTTCTTGCATATGTATCGTCATGAGATTGAATTTGAAGCTATGTCACTTATTTTTAAGTACGAAGTGCAAATTCTCGACGCATGCTCGCGGAAGGAATACAAACTGAAATTAAAAACCAAATAACTGCCGAGAGGACGCCATGTAAATTCATTGCGTCGCATAACTTGTGTAGGTAATTTACTTTTTTCTTGGATACTTTTCTTCTTTCTACCAAATGGGTAATTTTTGTTGGCAGAATTTTATTCTGTCATAAAAATCACCTTTTTGGTGACCAAAGCCTGCAAAAGACCACCACCGACGAATAGGTAAGTCGCTTTGCAACTCTATTACTTTAAAGAGATTTAATTCATATAAATCTCGTTAAAAAAAAAAAACTATTTTCTTCAGTATCATTTTTTCGTTGTGAACTATTGCAATTTGAAAATATTTTACATTACATAGAACACATATTTAAAGTGCAAGTGTGTCTAGTTTTATTCTGTAAAATTTATGAATTGAAGATTATAAAAAAATTTAAATAAGTGTTATTGTGTACTTTGTTTTTATGTGTCAATCTCAGTTAATATTTGGCTGAACATTTATGTATCAAGCATTATGAATTAAATGTTATAATATGCAAATTGTCAGGTTTGATAGTTCGTCTTTAAGGTTGCATGTTTTCATTCTCTTGTAAACAGTGTAGCTAGATTGTATGAAGTAAAAAAAAAAGAAATATCTCTTGTAATTAGGAACATAGTGCTTCAGTATTATCTAAATGACGATATCTCTTTAAATATTTGCATTAGCGAAACGCTTTAAATTAGTTAAATGTGTATTAATTTATTTAACAAATAGATACATATATGTATTTAAAAGTGTCTTCATTTTTTTCGTTTTACGAGCCTCAATTTTACCAAAAGCAAAAATAAAAAAGACTTAATAAAATAATTTTGTATTTTTACACCATATTAAAGTATTTGACTTATAATTTATATGATACTTTTGATTTATAATGTATATGATACTTTGATTTATAATGTATATGATGTTGCTTTTTCAAGGGGGGGGGGCGCTTCATAGCATTTTATGGGTGCACCATCACTCTTATGGTGGGGGGGGGGGTATTCTCGTATATATGAAATAGAATAATCATGTAATAGAGTTCAATGTTTTAATAAATAAAATATATATTGCATTTTACGCACACTAAAAATAAAATCAGTAACCTATTTTGAATAAGTATTTATATTTGTGATGAGCTGGGAAAGGGCAAGAACAGAAGAATCAACCCGAATGGTTCCAGCAGGGGGACTTGGTGTCATATTTAAATTCATCAATTTCTCTGTTGGTACTTTTCGGTACACTTTGTTCGACAGAGAAATTGACTTGAGGTGAACGAATTCCGGAACGCGAAGGGTAGGTAAGTCCTGTCAAATTTTATCCGAAGATAAAAGCTATCAAGTTTGATACAAGATATGTTTTTAAGTTCTGCATTAAAAATACAATATGTTGATAGTTTTGTCTTGAAAATATTGAGAGAAAAACTGAAGTTTAAGATTGTTTAACAAATAATCCCCACTTTTCAGAAGGTACCCCCACTCCAATTCCCCGACGATTTTGTGATTAGGAATGAAACTACTAGATTATTTCATAATTTTTCAAAAATTTATAACTGTGCATATGTTATGCTGTTAACCATGCTATTTGTCATTAGAAATTCCAAAAAAAAAAAAAAATCCACGAATGATTCTAAAATTGCTTGTATTATTGCTCTTCGATATGAAAGAATTGAAACTGATATGGTATGCAATACTATAATAAAGAATTATATTTTAGAAAAAATCACGGAAAAAGGATTCCGAAATTCTCGGAAACGTTTTTGAAAATTGTTTGGAGAATTCCGAAATACTCGGAAACGTTTTCGAAACTTTCATGAACCACAGCTGCACAGAATACTCAGAAACATTTCTGGAAATTACGGAAAGAGGATTCCGAAATACTCGGAAACGTTTCTGAAAATTACAGAAAGAGGATTCCGAAATACTCAGACACGTTTCTGGACGTTACAGAAAGAGGATTCCGAAATACTCAGAAACGTTTCTGAAAATTACAGAAAGAGGATTCCGAAATACTCAAAAACGTTTTTGAAACTTTCATGAACCACAGCTGCACGATATACTCAGAAACGTTTCCGGATTTTTTTTACAGTGTACTGGAATTCCGAATATTATAGCTAGTGATTGTGGTAGAAATTTTATTGCTAGTTTAACTCAGGAATTTATGAAGAGAATAGGCAGTTCTCCACGCTTATCAACTCCAGGGTATCCCGCCAGCAACGGTTTGGTGGAAAGGTGGAACAAAATTCTCAAAAATATGATGCACCATGCAATAAGGGAGGATCCGTCGAATTGGGATAAGCAAATACCATTTATGCTATGGGCTTATAGGGAAGTGCCAAATCGAACAACGGGACTATCACTATTTAAACTAATGTATGGTAGGGAGGCTAAAGGTCCACTCGCTATCTTAAAATCTACGTGGGCGGGAGAAGTACATATCCCTACAAATATAACTGAATCCGCTGTAGACTATTTGCAAAACCTTGAAATTAACTTAGAGAAGGCGGCAGAACAAGCGTCTTTATTAGCTGCGAGCAAGCAAAAGTCATATGAGGATTATTTTAATCGACGCTCATCGGTCAGAAAATTCGATATAGGCGATCAGGTAATTTTATTAATTCCCGACTCGACTAATAAATTATATGCACGATGGACGGGTCCTGGTATAGTGGTAGAGCGTTGTTCGGAGCATTCCTTCAAAGTGAAACTATCCGATGGGAGCATTCGTCATGTGCACGTGAACAAAATGAAGAAATATTATCCTCGCGCTCAAACTGTCGGAGTGGTCTTTGACGAAGATAATGAATTCGGAGACATCTATGAAGCGCCAAGTCAAAGATCGGATGGACTTGATCTTATGTCTCAGTTAGACTTAAGTCATCTACATACTGAGGAAAGAGAGCAATTAATAGAAGTTCTCCAGAAACACGGTGATGTGTTCTCAGGGGAACTACAAATTGCTAGAGTGTCCGAGCATAAAATAAGACTTGCAGAAGGAGTTACGAGGAAAAAGCCTTACATATACCGTATATACCGTATTCCTGAAAATTTAAAATCAAAAGTAGACGAACAAATTCGGGAATTAGAACGTCTTGATTTAATTGAGCCTAGTGACGCGGAGATTGCATATCCAGTAGTATGTGTCAACAAGAAAGACGGATCAATAAGACTCTGCGTAGATTTTAGATCTTTGAATATTGCAACGAAGAAAGACGATTTTCCTATGCAAAATGTCGATGACTTAATCAATAGCATCGGACAAGCGAATGTAATAACTTCCTTAGACATTTTAAAAGGCTATTGGGAGATACCGCTTGAAGAAGGAAGTCGAGACTTGACTTCATTTAAAACACACAGAGCCCAATATCGTTGGAAAGTCATGCCTTACGGTCTTAAAAACGCTTCCGCTACGTTTCAGCGCGCGATTGACTCAGCTTTAAGTGACCACCAAGAATATTGTAAAGCATATATCGATGATATCGCAGTTTTCTCTCAAGATTGGAAAACACATTTAGTGCATCTCGATTTAATATTGAAGAAATTAGAAGAATTGCGATTCACAGTTAACGTGACGAAATGTGTGTTTGCCAAAAACAATGTGAAATATTTGGGTCACGTGATTGGATCAGGCAGGCACGAGCCGGATCCAGAAAAACTCTCAGCAATCAAGAAGCTAGCAACCCCCAAAACAAAGACACAATTAAGAAGTGTATTAGGTCTTTGTAGCTATTACAGAAAGTACATAGACGGTTATTCAAAATTAGTATATTCATTGACAGAACTCACAAAGAAAGGTGTACAAGAAGATATTCCATGGTTAGAGTCTCACGAAAGCTGTTTCCAAAGCCTGAAGAATGCGTTATGTGACGCACCTAAGCTGTTTACACCTAAGTTGAATCAGCCGTACGTCATTCAATCGGATGTCTCTGCATATGCGATTGGAGCCTGTCTATCGCAACGTGATGACGAAGGAGACCTACGTCCCATCAGCTTCGCTAGCCAAAAGTTGAACGCGACGCAGCAAGCATGGCCTACTGTAGAGCGAGAGGCCTATGCCGTCATTTGGAGCCTTCGGAAGTTCGAAACCTGGATTTTTGGAGCTCGCATAGAGCTGATAACAGATCATGACCCTCTGACATTTATTACCAAGGGAGTTCCTCAATCAGCCAAACTACAACGTTGGGCATTGGCACTCCAGAGATACGATATTTCAATCGGACACTGCCCAGGTGCCAAACTTGGAAATGCAGATGCCTTATCACGGTTGCCTGTGGACTAATTTAGAACTTGAACTAACTAACGAACTTGGACTAATTTGAACATTAGTTATCATAGTGACAATTT
The DNA here is from genome assembly GCF_026930045.1 of Uloborus diversus. Classification (NCBI taxonomy): domain Eukaryota; kingdom Metazoa; phylum Arthropoda; class Arachnida; order Araneae; family Uloboridae; genus Uloborus; species Uloborus diversus. The sequence continues at coordinate 50,463,654 of NC_072733.1, read as the reverse complement.
CTTACTGTGTGCTATAATATTTCAAAACTTAAAACTTACTTTTCGTATGTTAGTTTATTTTACAGGTATGAAAATAGACTTTAAGTACGTAGACTGGAGAAATACTGAGTTGTATTATGTTAGTTTATGCTAATCAGGTAATTTATTGCATGTCATCAAGAAAATATGTTAGCATTTTTTGAAGGTAAATTTTAGTATCTGTTAAAATTTTACATGTGATTATTACAGGAGAGGATTTTTGATATTGTATTTTTCTTGTATTGTAATGTAAAGTGCTAGTAATTTGGTGAGTGTAATTACTATGTGTGTATGTTCGGATTGCCGAACTATTAATTCTCAGATGGTGATTTTCGACTGCAGTGATAATCACAATCTTGGGGGGGAGGTGTAGTGTCCGGCACCCCAACAGAGACATTTCTCGACCCCTCTCTCCTGGTCACACGATTACTTCAGCCTGGTGCTCGGGTGCGGAGGAGCGAAGAAGGGATGTTTGGGAGAGGTGACTGAGGTCTGAGAGAGAGCAGCGGTGTTGTGCGCTGGCTCTGACCTGTGGTTGATCTGTTTCATGTTGTGCGTTATGCTTTAAGCTGTTCCTTGTGTATATATTGTACATAGATTAGAGAATGTGTGTAAATAAAAGATCTTAAAATTAATCAGAAGAGTTCACTAAATCTTCAACGAACCAAAGCGGATAAAGGGCAAGTTAAGCCCTGCACTCGCTGCAGAAGGATTTAAAAAAATATGAATCAATTGATTTTAAAAGAAGTAAAGCAGCCAGTGAAGTCTTAGAAAGACACTTGTGGTATTTATCAGATGAACTGGTTGGTCTGGCTTTATTTTCAGATAATGTCATTTCTTCTGAGAAAAACAAATCATAAACAAGTTAGCTATCCAATCTGAAGAATCGAGGAAAGTGTGCAACTTCTGATGTTTTCAGAAACAAAAATATAGAAGAAATTACTTTAGCAGATTTTGCAACAGAACACACTGCTGTAATTTTTGAACGGTTAGAAATTAGTCAATCTTTCTCAATTTACCACCTGAAGAATGGGATGAAAATGAGAAGTATGTCAAAGGAAAAAAGCGTTTTATAGGTGAGATTAATGTTGTCAATGATACTACCGAAAGAGGAATCAAGCTTTTCAAAGATTATAATAAATTCCTTACTACAGATGAGGAAGAAAAGCAGTTTCTTTTACAAGTAATAGAGAGAAATAGAAGACATGCTCCATCAACTTCCATGAAAAAGGAACTTTTGAAATAATTCAAATCATTATATGATAAAAATATATTTTCAAGTTTGCATGTGCCAGATTGTAACTTAATTTTTACTATTGTTTAATTGATCTAGTGATTAAAAGGTAATAGTAAGAAGAATTTTCTTTTTATTTATTTAAAATATTGCACTGTCTTGTGAAGCCACAAATTTCGTAGGTTTTTCTTTAGTTAAGGTCTTTTGGGCACCACCTTCTACTTTAAGTACAGTAACAAAATTTCACAGAAACAGTCTATTCTATAAGTCTAACAAAATTAGGGGGTGCCCCGGTATTTTTATGACACTTCAATTTTTACCATAGTAACATGGGACACCCTGGTGTATATGGGAGACCGGGGATAGTTGGCGAACTTTTTGAACTTTATTTTTTCAAAGGTTGTAAATAAAGTAGAAAAATTTTCTTTCTCTGCTTGGATAACCCGTATGGTATCAGCAATAAAGTCGTATTTTTGTTTTGATAGTACTATAGTTCGTCTATTTTTTACATAATTTTTTGTGAACCTTCGCAGAGTTCGCACACTTGCCCCGTCACTGGGTAAGTTGGCGAGCCGTATGGGGTAAGTTAGCGAATTGAGAAAAACTCATAATAGACACAGAAAATTTCACATAAAGCCTCAATGATGCTTTAAATAAGCAAGTAAAACTTACCAACGAATCAAAAAAAGCAAAATTAGTATTGTAATTGCTTTAAAATTTTGTATGTTACACCATATGAAAGGTTTAACTGATTTTAGAAGTAAATGCTGAAAAATGCAAACATTATTTGAAATGAATTATTTTTATTTGCCTCCGTTCTTCTTTTTTACGTTTCTTTTGGGTTTATGTTCCTTTCTTCTTGGATTCAGAGATTTCTTGTATGTTTTGGGGACTTTTTGTGATGAATTAAGCTTTTCTACTAAGATTCTCTCTTCCTGAAGAGCCCTTTACTGAAGCATTGAAGAGTACTGCTGTAGATTTCTTTCATTTTCATCTTTTTTTGATCTTACCCTCTACAGCTTTAGGATAAGGTCGTATATGATCTGGAGTAATGCTCAGAAACGTATGTGGGATTAGCCGAGACATAGCTCTACCTTCAGTAAGAAACTCTAAATCTGAATTATTGAATGAAGTAGCAACTGAATCTGCTGTAACACAGGTACATCTAAATTTATTACTTTATTCCAACATGGTTGCTGCTGGGATGAACAGATTCATTCATAGATCCAGGAGATTGGGAGTCTGACCGATCAGTGATATAACTTGGCATGAAGTCCCAGTCCTGAAAAAGGTTTGAATTGCAGGGAAACACACCAGTTCTTTTGAAACCATTCATAATATTTATTGGGCTTGCTTCCTGTGGAAAAGTAACTGTTACCACCTTTGGTGCGTCGTAAATCGTCATTGGCTTTCTTGGATTATTCACCATCCAAGAATCACAGGCAAAATTAACATAATTTTTCAATGGGCCATGTAGACTCTTATCAAGAGGCAGCAACTTATGACGACTATGTTGCAGGAAAGAGAGTAGTGTTATTGTTATTTTTAGCAATGTAGTAGTTTCCTTACAAAAATCAAGCCCTTCTATAGGCGTGGGAGTCGTAAATGTCTAGTAAGACAGTCAGAGGTTTTTCTTTGAACAACTAGTATTTTTAGCAAAATCCTTTAAGAAATCTCGAAGTATTTCAGCTGTCATCTGCTCACTAGAGAATGATGCACCTTACATGTAGCATTACATCTGGTGCGATTTTCCGGGTGTTTTTTTTCTCTCTTGTATTTTCTCATTTCCGGAAAGAAGAGCATGTATGTTGACAAATGTATAAGTATGTTTATAAGAAATGATGAACTCAAGAATAGTGTAACTAATGCGATTGTTTCATTAAATTGACAATTTACAGAATTTAAAATTTCAATTGTTTAATGTTTTGACTCTAAAAACTTAACTTGGGGAAAGTATGCGAATTCGCACACTTGCCCCGAAAAAAGTTCGCCTACTAGCCCCAAGTCGCCGTATTGAAATCAAGTTACATTGATTTAAGAATGGTTTCATAAAATAATCCGAATAAGACGTCATTTGTTGCGTAGAAGCATGGAATATTCAATATTAATAAGTTTTGGTAAATTACTCTACTATTATATGTTTTATAAGAAAATAACTAAGGATGAAAAAAAAAACTTAACACTGCGAAAAAACAACTTTTTCATGTGGAACACGTTTGGTTTGGCAGATTTCACTGAAAATACACTGACAGTAGCGAGGCATCTACATGGTTAAGTGACAGCTCATTCAGAGCTGTCAAACCAGAAACGGGAAAATTATTTAACATTCGCACACTTACCCCTTCGCATACTAGCCCCGGTGTCCCCTACTCAATTCAGATTTTATCGGAAAACAACAAAAACCACGCCCACTAAAAGTAAAAACATATAATTTTTCAAAGCGAGGGGGCAGCTCACCCTCTCCCTCGAGCTCTCTAAGGGATGGGCTTCATCCTCCCCATCAAAGCGTGATATCATTTGTGGATGGTCCCTACGATTTTTTCCTCACACTTTTTACATCATTTCTTATGCAATTCTAACTTTCGTCTACGAAATCGACGCACAAAAAAATGGTAAAGTAGATTACTGCTGCAAAAAGTAGAATAAAGCGATGAATTTGGTTTTGTGACATTTGTATTCAGATGCGTCTTAGAATATATGTGAGGGACCTACAGCGGAAAGATTTTTCCTTATTGAATGCGGAACGCGCCGTCGTATAATTGAATTTCTGATTCGGAAGGAGAGTTGTCTATACATTATTTTTTCTTATTAGCTCTGGATCCCTTTCTTTCACCATCAGCTTCTCGTAATTCATTTAAAATTTTATTGGGAAAGTGAAAATTATGCAATTCTTCAACTGGAAGGAATGGTTGAAAGAATGCTGTGAAGTTCTAAGTACATGATATTCAGAAATGCATTTCCACTGACGATCAAATGCAGAAAACGAATATATTTTTTTTAAATGAAGCATAAGTAATCCATTTCATAAGAAGTGTGCGTTGTACCTGAGAATAAAACTTTTTTTCCTGCTTTTACGTACGAAGTTTATTTCTTCAATGCCGTCGTAAGTAAAAGTTAAATTTATTGTATTACCACTACATGAAGTATGAATAGTTGCATTATCATTCGTAAGACTAAGCACCAACAAACAGTTGAAGAGGTAATGAAGTTGTTTACATAAAAGTTTACATTATTGAGATTTCTAAACATAAAGTAAAAAAAAGAAAACACATTTCATATAAGTATTCATTATAATTCAATTGTAATACTTTTCAAAAACAGTACTTCTACCCTTGAAAACTTAAGAAAAGAAGCTAAGAATGTTGGATTGTTTATTTATATTTTTATTTTTTAAATTTAGATTTCGCAAGTTGGATTCCGTTGTCAGTTACATGAAACATTAATTTATTCGGTCCTTGATTAGTTTCTAGAATTTGGATTGTAAGTTTAACTATCTGCCAGGACATTTTTTTTTTTACGAATTAACTTTAAAATATGCATTTTTTATGTAAAAAATACAATGCAAAAGATATACGTACTAAACAAATTTCAAAACGAAGTCCTATTTCGAATTCTTCGCACCAAATTCCATGCCTTTTTTTTTTTTTCTAAGCAATAAATAACACACTGTTTGCGAAGTTCTTCCTTGAATTAATTAGGTGGTATGTAGCTTAAAAACGGAGAAGCTGAGAGTCTAAAACTTCAGATAATGCATTACTGACTTATAAACGGCGAAGAAACGGGAAAAGTTGTTGGATATATTACGTCAAAAATCTCATGCACGGAGGAATTTCGGAAAGAGCAAATTTTGATGCATTTCCGCAGTCCGTATAAATCACTTTATAAGCTATCGGGATAATGAAAAAAACCAAATGAATCACTTCAGTAAGGAGGAAAGAAGTTCTTAGCTCATTTGAAACCATAATATATTTTTGAAATTCGTAAAATAGTTTTGTGAACATAGCTTTTCTAAAAAGAAGAAAATAACTGAAATTTCCAAGAACAAATGCAGTTTTGAAGTAATTAACAGCAGTTTATTTTTAACATGATAAAAACTTGCGAGAACGATGCGAGCACCCTTAACAGTTAATGAACGCGTCAGCTTCTACCAATGATGTTTTTTACCTCTTCATCTAATTGTCTGTAGAGCATTAAAACTGTAGTATAACTATGACACTTGACCGTAGAAGAGTTCATTTATGTCTGGGATTATAAAAAAAAAATTCCTACTTTAGCACAACTTCATTAACTGATATTTGTTAATATATAATAAGGTGATTTAAAACAATTAGTTTTTTTTTTCATCAATATTAACAATTTAGATTTTTCTATGGATTCCTTTTACAATTTAAGTTAATTTATTCGTTACTCAATTTCTTTTTGAGAAATGATTTGTAACATTGAGCAGTTTTACTAATTTTTCCACATCAAATCCTGTGTGCAAGGGACTTTCTTCAACCTTCAAGACTAGATTTTTTTAACTACAAGTAAACATTTGTTTGGGTAGTCTGAAGTTCTTTCAAGAAAGCTAAAGATAATTTTAGCACTGATAAAACTGGCTCCATGTTAATTAATTCAATGTCGAAGGTCTAGAGGTATAATTTTAAGAAAAAGCAAGATATTTATAGTTGTTACTTAATCGATAACTTTATTTACAACAAAGTAACGTATTCTGCTATCGGTACCAAAAAAGTAGGAAGAGACGTCGTATTTTAATTAGTGTCGTGGTTTTGCATTTTTTATTGTAACAAATTGTTTGCAATTAAGCTTTCGAGATTATTTTAATGAGCTACAAATGCTTTACCGTCTCGGCATTTTTATGACTCTTTCCCGATAAAAACGATTGAAAAAATGTTTCGCTATAATTTATACATAAGTCGGAAAATGTTTAGTAGGACATAAAAATGTTTGTTAATGTAAACATTATTAAACATGTTTTTAAGCTACTCTATTTTGACCGAAGGTGCATTACTTAATTACGATTCTAGAATTTGATGAACTTAGGCCATTACACTTGGCCTCGTTTAAAATATTGTTACGTTTTTCATTCGTGTTAGCAATAAAAATATTTTATCTTATTTTATGAGATTACAAAACACGTGTTTTAGTGTACAGCCATTAGAATATTTAAATAAAAATGTTCAACAGTACTGTTTTAACTTCTATTTTTGTGTAATGATTTGTTCTGCAATAATGTTCAATTTCATTGAGAGAGAAAACATGTTTTTGCCTCCGAAATAACTTTGGACACATAATATGTTAAATTTCATTCAATGGTTTCTGCACGAAAAATAGTATGTTTTCGTCAAAGTCCTTAGAGCATTGCGCATAACATAAACCTAAAATTTTATTCTAAAAATGTATAGGGTTTTCTTTCTCTGATCTAAAGGAAGTGAATATGATATTAAAAATTTTAAAGGAAAAAAAAAAGAAATTAGTGAAAAAATACGAAATTTTACTTTTTATATAGTCCCCAAGCTCCCTACATTGCATTTAGGGAAACCACAAGCATGAAAAAAACAATGCGAATACAAAAAAAGTGACATTAGTACGACCAATATTCACCGAGATGTGAAATGCAGCGTCTTGTGACTTGCATCAATTTACACTTTCGGTCAAAAACATATTTTTGGGGGTTATATATCGGCTAACAAGTGCATAAAATTATATGTATGCATGGAGTGTGTTTTTTTTAACCAGGGCTGAACCAGGAGTTCTTCGACTTCTGATTTGGTTTAAATTATTGAAAAGTTTTATTTGATGGTACTGTCATCTATCGTGTGCTGTCTGAGCCAAGTCGGACTTCCATCTAAATTGATGCTCGATAAGCGGAAGCCGTACCTCTCAGCCGCAAATCGAATCGCTACTCGGGTTCAGATATCCGAGAGTCTCACTGAAAATTGTTGGCATACCATCACCTCAGAGCAAAAGTAAGATATCTAACCCCAGGAATGACACTAAGATATCTTACTGCTGCTCTGAGGCGACGATATAATAATTACGCATATAACTGCTACGGAGCCTGCTATATGGTAAATTGTAGGAAAGTATTATTAGGAATTGCATCCATGAAATTTGTCAGGATTACATTTAAAAGTTGATCTTCTATGCTAGACCACAACAAGGCTGTCCTCGCACCTCGTGCCGGATATACTACGTACTGAAGCGATATTCATGGCGTCTATATACCTCTAAGTATATTTACTATCACTGCTGTTATGTTGAACTTAATACATTGGCTTCAGAATTTGCAGCTTCTTTTGCTTTGTTCCGAGTTTTATTAATGATGGTATTTTTTACCTTTTTTTTTAGATTTTCAAATACTAAAGAATAAATATTTTTAACCCTCATAAAATTTCCTTGAACTTCATTATGCAATTGAGGTAGTGAGAAGCAAAGGGATGTAAGTGACAAAATTAAAAATTTGGAGATAACCAGTACAAATGGTAGGTGAAGCCCTCCTCTATCTTGGGGCAAGATATAGTACTAGAAGCCCTGTTAGGTTCTGGTATAAAGCTTGATTTAGAAAAAAATTTTAATGAAAGCCTACCTAGGATCTGATATTTAAACGCATTTTACTCAAAACTTCAAAATGTCCACTTGCATCCCTTTGCTACTCACTGCCCTCAATTGTATTTTATCAAAACAATACCTTCATCGTTTATTATAACTCGTAGTGTGGCTAAAAAGAAAAAATACTTAGCTTTTCAAAAGATTTTAATCCTGACATAAAATTATAGTGCCGAAAGAGCTCTTGTTATCCTATTGGTCAAACTTTCTTTGAACTTCAACCACAACCAAGTACGTAATGAAGTTTCATTCCAGTTATGCAATGACTAATTACTATTAAAGTAGTTTTTAAACTTAGGCTAATTACAGAAAAGTTTTCTTTTGCATGGTTTTACAGCTACTCATTAATGAAATACTATCTATTGGCATAGTTTTGTCTGAAACTGCCTTTTATATTTTTTGCATTAAAAAATTTCATTCTCCAGTTTTCTTTACCTCTTTCTGTAGAAATAATTCTGTTTTCTTAGTTTGTTACATGTGAAAGCTTTATACATTTTTAACAAGTCAGCGGGCAATAAACATGGCTTCTTTCTGTATGAGGTTGATCTAGGTAGATAATCGCAATATACACAATCAGTTTAGAAGCTATAGAAGATCTACAGCAACAATAATCAATCTGCGACCATTCTATGTGAACCGCGAAATCTTTCAAATGAGGCAGTGAGAAGCAAAGAGATGTAAGTGGACTTTTTAAAGTTTCTTATAAAGTGTGCTAGGTGAACACCCTAATTTTCGAGTAACGTCGGTTTTGAGATTTTGATAAATTTGGACAGCCAAAAAATATTCTTCTTTCTAAATTCGCAATTTCTTTTTAAATCGATGAATTATTAAGAAACTAGAAGGAATTTCCCAATTTCAAACGCACTGCTTATACTAATTGTGATTTTTTTTTTCTTTCTTTCTTGATTTTCTCATAACTACGTTTTCAAAGTATTTATTTACGCCAACAGCTCTAGCAAAAAAACTATTAACTCTAAACATTTGAAACTTTGCAAAAACGGCAATTGAATATATTACTTTGATATAAACTCCTAAAAGCTAATGTGCATGCCAAATGTGGTTTTGAAATAATGATCAATTAAAGTTAGGGGGCAAAAAGCACGTTTTTCGGGGAAATTTTTCAATCATTTACCCATTAAACCTTGTTTTAATCAATTATTTCCAAATCGGAGGGTTATACCACCTCTGATGTCTAACTAAGGTATAGACTAGAGACGAAAACAGTCGGGGAAAAAACCGGAAATTTTCAGAAAAAAACGGAAAAAAACCATTTTTTTTCGAAGAAATAAATTTCTAGTTCGGAAAAATTGAAAAAAAAAAGAATTTTTTTAACTTTTCAGGGTTTTAATTGAAATTTTCAGCAAAAAGTGATTAGAAATTTTTCACGCTTAAATTCTGATGCAATTTCCTGCCCCTCCCGTTTTGTTAAAATACTGTCTTAACGTTAATGCAAGTTGTTGCATGACAATATAATTTGCATATAGATCAAAAAATGTTTAATAATACTTTTTACAAAAAAAGCTTAAACCAATAACCTTAGTGAAGAATTTATTTTCCTTCTTCATAAAACAAACAAGCATAACTTTATTCTCTAAACTGGGTTTCTGCTGACTACGAACCAAATGTACAGGGTGTGACAAAAAAAAAAAAAAAAACCCGGGCAAGCAATTTTCCAAGAAACTTTATTAAAAATAAATAAACTAACAAAACACAAAAAATAATAATATGAGAAGACCTTTAGCAATGATTAAATTTAATTGGTTTCAAACTAGCAGCCTTTTGCAGTAATACAGAGATGCAACTGCTTAGTGAAATTTTCATTCAAGGGCAGCAAGTCCTTTTATCAATCCTATTCCCCATAAAGCAATTGGTTTAGAGAGTTCAATTTTATATGTAGTTTAGGGTAGACCTTTGACTCTAAAATAGGCCATACAGTGTAATAAATGGGATTGAGGTCGAGCGAGTAGAGCGTCCACTCAAAAGATGATATCTTGTCAAAAACAATGCGCTTTGCACCATTCTTGTCTTTTTGGCCATATGAACCGGTGTGGAGTTAAAGGAAAATGTCCAGTCTCTACAATGCTGAAGTGCTCTTAGGCCCTCTGAAGTACAATAATTTCTAAAATGTCCTTCTGGTTCACTTTTTGATTCATTTTACGGCCCTCATCCACAAAAAAATTAGAGATTTTTTGTCGCTTCTCCTGATTTCATCTCAGACCAAGCCAGACTTCGGATTTTGGCGATATCTAACACTTTCTAAGCTTCTTGGAGTGTCTACCAAGGGCGCCCATATGCAAAATTTTAAGGGGGGGGGGGCTCTGATATTTTCCCCATGGTTTAGCAGGATATTTTCCCCCTGGAAACCGACTTTAGTTCATTATGGGCTTTATTTAATTCATTAATGGTTGAAGAAAAAATGTTACATTTTTACAAAGAAAAGAGTATTAAAAGGAAGGAAGTTCTCATTTCCAAAGGGGGGGGGCTTGAGCCCCCACTTTCCCGCCTATATGGGAGCCAATGGTGTCTACAGACCAAATCCTACGGTTCTGGGGGATATGAACCGGTTGAACGGTAAATCAGTGAAAGGTATCTCTTCCAGTGTGGACTTGAGGGCCCGTCTCAAACGTTTCTGGCATCTTTAGAGTCATACGATAGCCTGAATTTTTGGAACTTGCAAAACTTCTGTTTGAGCTGTTTTTTCCCTTATTCGCACTTATCGGTCACAAATTCCCACAAACGACTGCTCTTATGGAAACCCGAATATTTTATTGAACTCACGTTTGGATGACCTGACGATAAACTGAAATGTTCATTGTTCATTTTTGTACACTTTTCGGACATAGACTATCATTTTCAAGCCTTTTGAAACGGCATGCCGTTTCAAATACTACTTGTCGAGGCACAATAAGCAAACGAACTGTCGTTCTACTTGGTTAAACAACTTAATATAGCAGGTATTTCGCTTAAAATTGTAAGAAAGCCGTAAAAACAATACATAAACTAGGTAATATATTGTAAATTATTTCCTAATAAAGTGAGAAACAAAAATAGATTAGGTACTCATTAAAATGAAATTACATTTCTTCCATTCGATGATACAATTTTGTCCGATTTTTTTTTTTTTTTTTTTTTTTTTTTTTTTATTGCACCCTGTAAACTGCCGTGCTAAGCAAAAAAGGGGAATTTGCAGTTGGGCTCAAGCTGAGATATTGTATTTTAAAGTGTGGCTCTTCCATATGTTTGATTCAGATGTCTTTTTTTTTTTTAAAGAATTTTTCAAAACAATAGCTCTTGATCAAATGACCCTAAAATATTTTATTTATTAAGTAAAATACGAAACAGAGAACAACTTGGTTATAATAACTCAAGTTTGTTCAAAAGGGCTGGTATGACTACTTGTGCTACTGTGCTTATCACGGCCGTATGAATAAACTTAAACTCCAGTTTAATTTTGGTTCAGCTCAAGAAAAACCAATTTAGTTTTGATTTGGACTTAGACTGGATTAGAAAAAATCAAAACTCAATAGCTTTCATTTTCAGACAGTAACATTGTATTATTTTTCTTCCAAAAAAAAAAAAAAAAATATCAATCATGTTTGAAAGTCGAAAATTTCAGAAGTTTCAAAGGCAATTTAAAATAGAAAATGTAATTGTTATGATTAGACACATTACCCAATATTATTGGTTGAGTGACACTTGACTTATTTCTGGGTTTGACCATGAAAGTCCTCTACTCAGTTATAAAACAAAAAGGTTTTTTCTTCTAATTAATCTTACCTTTATGTGTATTTCTGTCAAGCAGTGTGTGGATAGCATATATTTTTTAATGCTTAACCCTTTATAGGGAAGTAGCAGTCAGCTGCTTTTTGCATAGCAACGGAACCTGGCAACCGTTCCTGGTGGACAAGCAACCTCCAGTTCGCCGTATTAGCTGCATGTTATTGCGAGTGCGATGTTATTTTTATGCTTTTTCTTTGTATAAAATGCATTCTGAATATTGTCAAAGCCATAATAACGAAGAAAAACGATGAAAAACTGAAAAAATGAAGAAAATCAACAATAAGGACCAATATTTATTGAGTAAAAATGAGCTTTCAGCAAAGCAATCTGACTTGATGGACTTGAATCCTGAATTATTCGATTTATGGCTTCAGTGCCAATGCATTAGAAGAATTTAAAGCGTACTGAAGTTTAAAAGCTTATTACCTTTTCTCTTGTGGATGTATTTCGGATTTTTTATATGTAAAATTTTCGGCGATATATGTACGGTGACTGAAACGATAAGTAAAAATCATGTTTAGCATACCGGCGTCTGTCCAAATATTTTTGCAATAACCTTGTTTTGTGCGCGTTTAATTATATAAATATAAAATTCGATTCATTTTCTAAAGGATTGATTTTTGTTTTGAATATCATATTTTCTATGAAATTGATCCCAGAATTTATGCTAAACTTGGTCTCCTAAGAAATACAAAATTTTTAGTGCAGTTTTTCAAGAGCAGATTACATGTTGAATTGTTAGAACTTCATGAGCAAAAAAAGACAACACACCAGAGACAGATTCAGTTTTCACACTTGCTAATAAAACTGAATTATTGGTGAACATTTTAAATAAATGGAAGAATGGAAGAAATTTTTGGCTCTCAAAAACTAAACATGCCTTGACATAAAAGTAGTAGAAAGCATAAATAATAAAATAATTAGTGCTTTTACTGTTTAGAATACATGCTGGATATGGAGTATGTATATTATCTGCAAAGATAAATGATTATTCTGATTTTGAAATATTGAGAAAAACTTCCTTTGCCAACTTTTCAATCCTCTGAATATTGATAAAAGTTATCCTTCTCGTACAACTCAGATTTATAACATGAATTGTGGAGTATATCTGCTAATTTGCGTAGTAAGTTTTCAGTCATGGAAGTTTTTAGACAGACCTGTCATTTAAGGGTCAACTGCCCCCCCCCCCCTTCAGGCTTGTCATTTCGAGTTTTCCAGGGAGGAGCAAGCAATGCAAAACCCTTTTATATGTAAAAACATTAATTTTTCAATGGCCAGCTTTGAAAAATTAATGTTTTTTTTCATAAAAGAGTGCAGGTTTTGTTGTTTTCCAATAAAAACTTGCATTAAATATAGCCCTTTGCCCCCTCCCCAAAAAATTCAAAACGACAGGCTTGTTTTTTGAATCTTTACAACAGTCCTAAATAAACTGTTATTTATTGTGGTAAATTAATTACAATTCGTAAAGCAATATGTGATTCCATTTTGAGCGGGATTATTTTTTGTAGTTATTGTAGAAAATTCGTTTTTGATCTCTTAAATACTTGGTTTTAACAAGGCGGGTAGGTTCGTGCCAAGCCTGATCGGTGCCCTTGTGCAAGTGTCTTTTAGGCACCTTTATGCTGTGACGTTCAGGAAAATCTAGTTAACACCTGTAGTGAGGTTTTGTCGACAAATATAGCGAGGAAAAAATACAGTTAAATTTAGGTGTATGTTTTGGTTCATAGCTCGAAGTTCTCTCGAGTTCAGTAGCTCACCTGAAATGCTAATGCGTTTCCGGAAAATAAAATACAGTGCACCATTTATACTTATCTTTTTTATATATTCTTATCAATTATACGTTTTTTAAATTGGTCCCTGCAGAGTCTAATACACATTAACCTAGACTTATAGTACATTTTTTTCATTTGTTTGCTTTTTTCACAGTCCCTTCAAAAAGGTATAAACCGTGCTTTACTGTATTCTAATACTGAAGTTAACGCCACTCTAAATTTCTCTCTAATCTTTAACTGATGAATAATTAATCAAACTTTTATGACTGTCAAAACATAACAGGTGCTTTACTGTATTCAGATACTGAAGTTAACGCCATTCTAAATTTCTCTCTAATCTTTAACTGATGAATAATTAATCAAATTTTTATGAATATCAAAACATAACAAGGTACTGACTATATTTCAAAATTGAAGCACAATAATATAGAGGATATTTCACCTCAAAAACTGAAATTTAATTTTTTTCCTGCAAATTAATTCTTAGGTACGGAATCGTTAAAAAGACGTTGAATTTAATATCTAAAACAAATGCATTGTGCAAAACTCCATTTTTTTAAATGCGATATCCAAATAGTTGAAGAAAACGGTGGGGGAGAGGGAGAATCAAGGTTTTTAATTTTTGGTCAAGTAGTCACTTTATGGAACTAAAAGGTTAACCAAATTATTGTCTACAGTATTACAATATATAAATATTACACACAAGTAAATAATATGGGCAATTCCATGATAAGGTCAACCAGATGATCAAATTTTCAAAATTAAAATATGTAAACAAATGAGGCGTCATTTTAAAGGTAAAGTTGTATATTTTGAAACGCCTGTCTAAAATTTGATCACTTCAGTTATAAATAAGTTACAGCAGGTTAAACCAAGGTCAGCATCTTGAGTATTTTCAAACCATATTTGTAGACTCTCGAAGAAATTCTGTTTTTTCCAAAAAATACATGCTAATATTATGAATTGAGATGAATAACCATTTAAAGATACAGAGTGTTGCTGGTGATGTTGCAAAAATACGTTTATACTTTAGGGATCTATTTTGAAAAACTAACATGATTTTTTATTCAGTGGGATGTAGTAAGTATCTTGTAAATAAATTTGACCATTTTGGAACAGTTTATATTTGGTAAATGGAATTAAAACTGAGAAATTTTTCTTCATTTTTTACGTCCGACACCATGGAATTGCCCATATGTAATGTGCTTACCGTATTTTTATGTATGATAACATGAAGCAGCCAAATTACCACAAATAATAGTTAAAAATCTGAAAAATACGTATTGCACAGATTATAATGCAACATATTCACCACAAGCAATGGCACAACCAAAGGTAGATCCAGGGAGTTAGAATCCTCTCTGAAATGAGAAACAAACTTCAAAAATGGAAAATGTCCATTTCTTACACGTAGTTTTCTTACATAGCACAAAAAAAAAAAAAAAAAAAAAAAACTAATTGGAGTGCGTAGAATTCCATATACAGTGAAATCCCATTACAATGAAATTTTCGAACAAAAAATACAATGAACAAAATGTGCGGTCCCATTTTTAAAACGTATTAAGATGTATAAAACATCTCATTTTAACGAAGAAATTTTTTTCAAAAATTTGTTCCACGAAATATTTTTTTCAACGTCAGTTCGAATATTTTGTACTTAATGCTGTTTTCAGAAACTAAAAAACAACTTTCACAAGTCACTATGTGAAAACTCCATTTGTACTTTCAAAACAGAGCCATTCAAGGTGGAAATGCACTCATACTGAAACATGGGTTTATGTGTGACAACAAAAGCTAGTGTCTATCCAAGCGCTGTCGATTTCTGCACACCAAAAACGCAAGGCACCTTGCGAATTCGGAAAGGGTTCTTGTGGTCAGTATAATAACGATTATCAATTAGAATCTTTTATAATGTCTACTGGGACCAAATGTCTCGCATAAAAGAAAATAGCAACACTTTTTGTGATGACGACCAGTGAATAAAAGTTCAGTGTTCAATATTTTTTTTTTCAGAATAATTAATGTGTTAATTATATTTTAGTTTTTTGTAACTGTAAAAGTTGCATATTTACGTATATTAGGGTGTAGGTTTGTAAAATTGACACTTTTATAAAAATAAAGTAAGTTTTTAGACGATTCCGTTACAATGAAATATTTTATCAGTCCCTTGGAGTTCGTTGTAATGGGATTTCACTGCATTTCTTTTACTTATGTAATGCAAGGATCGATCGAATTTAAAAACAAACTTTTTCCTCCTTTTTTCATTAAAAAAAAAAAAAAAAAAAAAAAAAAAAAAACCTAAGGATTTCACAAAACAATGATGTTACGACTAAAGACAATTATTCGATAGCGATTATGGGAGGGAAGGAATTATAGATCCGGGCCTAGGCCAGACATATAAAGGTGGGGTAGATTATTGCAAGGCCGTAGCCAGGATTTTATTTCAGTCGGGCGGGGGGAGGGGTTTATAACGAAAAAAGTTTATAGATAAAAATGCAAAGGGCAGAGGCCCAGTAGCAGATGTTAATTTATTCTGTTAAGTCCTCTCTCTCTCAATTGCCGGACTGTCATCAAACCCGTTAAAGTTATAAAGGTAGGGTACTCTGTTCTAAGGAGAAGAGGTGGTTTCTGTGCCAACTCATTGTTTTTACCTACCCCAACAACTGTTTGATAATTTTTAGGTTATCATAGCTATGGGCTTACAACCCATAAAATTCGACATAATCATAAATTTTTCATATGAGGGGTGATTTTTACTTATAACATATACACATCAGCAGTGCTGCAATTAAGAAAAAATGTTTGAGGGGACTCATTAAAAGAAAAGGTGGTTTCAAACCAATTGACATCACATTTGCATTAATTACAGTAAAAAAACAAAACAATTATACTACAACTACAGCATTGTGTGTAAGTATAAATATGTATGTATGTAAAAAGGAGCAATAGAAATTTTATTGGAAATAAAAGTTTTTATTTGAATGTGTTCTTTTTGTGCCTTCCATTCAAAATTATTTAATTGATTTCGATGATTTTTGAATGATAAAGCATCAAAAAGTTTTTCTCCCACAATGGGCAGTTAAATTGCAGATACAGTAGAACTCCATTCTGCTGGTCTCTGAAAAAGACTGTACTGATACATTAAAATATTCCGGATTTACTTTACCCTTTTTCAGAAAGTCCACATGATTGTTTTTCTACAAACAGATCAAAATAATTTTTCAGCTACAAGACTCACAGAATTTTTTTTAAAGATAAATGTTTTATAGCTGTTTGAAGCCGCTCTGGCATCCTTTTTGCACTGTCTAATTTTTCTTTGTCTGTGAGAAGGATTTCCTCTGTCCGTCCAATATTCCTTCATGGCAGTTGAGGGCTAGAGCTGCTGGTACCCTTCTTGAAATTTTTCCAGCAGTTGGTGACACGTGTCGTCTCATTAAATAACGAAGTCCTTCAAGATCAGATTAACTGAACGCCTTTGATGATAATAACGAAAACAAAGAAGATATAATCGAGAATGTCCCCACAGATGATTAAGCAATTCTGAGTACAAAAACTCTAAAGCTATTTACAATTGTAAATGCCAACCAAGAAGTGAATTTGTAAAAAAAATGTTAACAAATTGTGCTATAAATGAAATTGTATCAAAAAACAAGTAAAAAGGTTACACATTTTCCCCCTACTTCATTGAATAATAGTCGATTTTTAAACAATGTGCTCAGATTTTGAACAAGGCCCTGATTTTAAGTTTTTCCGCTTGGAACGTTTTTCATCACTGGTTCTACAGAAAGTGTAAAATCAAGTTTTCACTAAACCATAATTTTCTATTCATTCTGAAAACTTAATACAGTTATCTCTGACTTATATGTCAGCACATGAGATCAAAATAAAAATAAGTGGCACATTCATTAATGGAATTCACATTTTAGATCAAATTAAATTTCAAACCAGTTAAAAGAGTTGACACAGATAAAGCAAAATGAACTTAAAATTTTAACACGAACCATGAACTATTAAGTTTGACTTTATTTCTGTCCATGTGGTAAAAATACATTATGTGGTATTCGTATGGTCTAATTTAGCGAGAAACTTTATATTTAGAATATACTACGTTGTCCCGTACTTGGTAGCAGAAAAGAGTCCATATTTCTGTTGTCAAATTCAATGCATCCTTATGAAGTGTAAATAGTTCTTCCAAATTTTCATACCAACAAGATCATTTGCAGAGCAGAATTTTAAAGACTAACTCTGTCTCTGAACAAATGATCCAGCTAGTGAAAATTTTCCTTGTGTTTCTGATACAACTTTTTTGGTACTTCTCATCCGTAGAGAATCATAAAAAGCTAATTAAGCTCGCGGTAGTGTTTGTAATCGGGTACGAAAAAAATTACCATCGTAATGAAAAAAATAAAAATGGGGAACACATAAAAAGACTCAATGTAATTAAACAGGAAAGCTATTCTGATCAACATAATAAAAAACTATTAAATTTATTAATAGATAAAACATTTCAATTAAGGAATTTTATTCATCTATTCTCAATACTTATATCTGAGTAACATTAAAATATCAGTAGGGGAGTTACACTGAAAGTATTAAGTGCCTGAACATTAAACAGGATCAAAGCCCCCTATAAACGATTGCTTAAATTTTTATATTAAAAACCGCATTTTTTAACCGCTACAGGGGCGAAACCATTTGCGAGACTGTCCCGGGATTACATTCTTTTTCGATAGAACATGTATTAAGCACACATCCTTTGCCTCTTTTGGGAATTGTCATAACTATACAAACGTTCAAGAATAATAAATTTTTAATAGAGAACATTTAAACATAAATCCAAGGGGAAACTTTTTGACAACATGGTCTGTAGAGTTGGAAAGGAAATAAAAGAGTCCGGCAATTTAGAGCCTTCGAATCCGACTCCTTTACCCAAAATCAGTCCCACTCCGGCTCCGTAGTCCTGATCAAAATTTATTGCTTAAGAAACACTATGAAAACACTTAATAGCAGCAGAAAATAACACCTACACTGCACAGCAAAAGAAATAGTATAGAAGGCAACAAATGTCAAACAAACAATTCCCAAAAACAAAGGGAGGAGGGGGAGAGAGTTCATAAAATTTGTGGAAAACTGTTTATTTTGTGACTTTGACTTATCTAATCTCAATGTGATGAGTTTTACTGAGAGGAAAAAGTGCAACGAAGTTCGTTTAGCATGAAATTCAATAGCAACACAACGCGGAGCAAGTCGGTTCAGTGATTATAAAAAAAAAATTTAGAATCTAAACATTGCGTATTGTGGTTAAACGTAACACGAAATGTAATGACAAAATTTATGACAAGGCAAAAAAGTTATATGATGAAGGGATGGAAAAAAAAAAAGCAGAAATAACACCCACACTACAGGCAAACGAAGTTGTGACTTTGACTCGTCGAGAATGCAAATAATTTTTGATGCAACGCAAACGTAACGTAAACATCATGGATGGGTGAGTGAAGTAAACAAAAATTTAATCTCACTCTAAAAAAGAATCTGTACGTAAAGTTAACAAAATACTGGTTGTATTAGTCACTTCAACTTATCTAGTATTAAAATAAAGGCTCATCAATGCCAAGAAATTAGTTGAACAGTGCCTAATTCAATAAAAATTAGATCACACGCAGCATTACGATGTAAAAACATGGAAGCGAAAGAGATGCTTTGACAGCCGAGCGAACAGCACTGTAGTGAAGTGAAGTCACTGATTCCTGCGAGCGAGCAACTCAACTCGAGCGGAGAGCAGGAGTGGAACGAAAACAATTCGGCGATCGAACAGACGCGTTTGATTTGGTGTGTATCATTGTAAGATTAATAAATAATATGGAGTCAGATGATAGTGTTTACTGAATCAACAACAACACTAAAGCTACAGTGGTGACCTCCGGACTATTTTGTGCATTGAAAATGAGTACTGATAAAGAAATTCCGAAAGAAAGCGTTTCAACGGACGTTCTTTCTGAAACCGAAAGCACTGAGCAAGCCTGCTTTGTGGGTCATGTTGGAGTGAAAGTTCCACCGTTTTGGAAGCCTGATCCCAGGATTTGGTTTCTGCAGTTAGAAGCACAGTTCCGTCGTGCAAAAATCACAAGTGACGAAACAAAATTCGACCTAGTCGTCAGTTCCATAGAGGCGGAAATCCTAGCGCAAGTTACGGACATTTTAGTTACCCCACCACCCAACAACAAATATGACGCAATAAAAGATCGCATGATTTCGACTTTCGCAGACAGTGAATCCCAAAGGACACAAAAATTGTTGACCCAAATTGAACTTGGGGATCGTAAACCTTCAATTTTACTCTGTGAAATGAGAAATCTTGCCGACCAAAAGGTTAGTGAAAATTTTCTAAAAACCTTGTTTTTGCAACGCCTCTCAATGGACATGCGCAGCATTCTATCAGTCAGCAACGATGATTTAAATAAACTGGCCACCATGGCTGATAAAATTTGGGACCTTCGATCACCCAATAATTACAATTTGGCTTCGGTGTCACATACTAATGTGTCGATGGTTACTTTGGAATCCCTCCAAAAACAGATAACAGATCTCCGAATACTGGTGGAAAATTTAAACAAAAGGGGACGTTCCTCAGCTCGTCGTCAGCATAGTGGGAAGAGCCACAGCAAATCTGGCAGCCGCAAACCCTCCGATCAGCACGGAATATGCTACTTCCATTCAAAGTATGGTGATAAAGCGTATAAATGCTTACAACCATGCAGTATGTCTCTTCAACTACGGCGTGAGGGCCCCGACGTGCAGGAAAACTGATACCCCGGCTTTCCACGGCGACAGGGAGCCTAGGGGCGGAGCTGAGTCGCCTCTTCATTAGTGACAAAGCATCAGCAGCCCTTTTCCTGGTAGATTCAGGGGCGGAGATTTCTGTGATTCCTCCAACGCTCACGGAAAGAAAAAAAATGTACATAAGTTTGAACTATTTGCAGCAAACCATTCGAAAATTAAAACTTTTGGGCAGAAACTGTTACGACTCGATCTTGGCCTCAGACGAGACTTTGTATGGCCGTTCATAATAGCCGATGTCGACAAGCCAATCATCGGGATAGATTTTCTGGCAAACTTCAACCTTTTAATCGACAGCAAAAATCAAATGCTAATAGATGGAAATACAAAACTGTCAACAAAGGGAACGTTTTTTTCAACGAGAAGACCAGTCATCACCGAAATAGAAACGCAACAGCCATATATGTACATAGTCTCAAAATTCCCTGATCTGCTAAGACCTAATATTGTAAATACTAAAATTGTAAATCATAATATTGAACATTTCATCACCACACAGGGACCACCGGTATATAGTAAAGCGCGCAGACTTTCCGCAGAAAAATTAAAGGCCGCTCGAAAAGAGTTTGACTACATGCTACAGCAAGGTTTGTGCCGCCCTTCCAAGAGCAGTTGGGCCAGCCCACTACACCTAACCCAGAAAAAATCAGGTGATTGGAGACCTTGCGGGGACTACAGGGCCCTTAACAACGTTACGGTTCCAGATCGTTATCCGATACCATTTCTAACGGATTGTAGCTATATACTGCATGGAGCTAAGATTTTTTCATCCATTGACTTACTGCGAGCGTACCAGCAAATACCGGTGCATGAAGCGGACATCCAAAAGACCGCCATAACCACGCCTTTTGGGCTATTCGAGTTCCCCTTCATGCCGTATGGCCTTTGCAATGCAGCACAGACTTTCCAACGTCTGATAAACACTGTGTTGCAGGGATTAGACTTTCTTTTCTGTTATTTAGATGACATATTGATTGCTTCGAAGGATGAAGAGACACATCAAAAACATCTGTTCCTTCTCTTCGAGCGACTGAACGAGTATGGTCTACGCATTAACCTTTCTAAATCTATATTTGGTGTAACACATATCCAATTTCACGGATATGAAATCAGCTCCGAGGGAATGAAGCCTTTGTACATCCAAAGTCGATGTCATTAAAAATTATCCCGAACCTAGCTCTGCCACTAGCCTGAGACGGTTCCTGGGAATGGTAAATTTTTACCACAGATTCATTCCTAAATGCGCTGGCATACAGCAACCACTCACCAAGTTACTTGCTGGCCATAAAAAGAATAGCACCAAACCTCTTCAGTGGACTGACGAAAGTCGTGAATCGTTTTCCAGGCTCAAGGATGCCTTATGTTCGGTGACTCTCTTATCACATCCAGATCCAGAGGCTCAACTGAGTTTGGTAACGGACTCTTCAGACATAAGCATCGGAGCCGTCCTTCAACAAGAAATCGCTGGATTAAAAAAACCTCTTAGTTTCTTTTCAAGAACTCTATCCCCGGCACAGAGGAAATACAGCACGTACGATCGTGAACTTCTGGCCATTTACAGTGCAGTTAAGCATTTTAGATACTCACTAGAGGGAAGGCCTTTCGAAATCTATACGGACCACGAACCCCTCACATACGCTTTTCGACAAGACTTGGACAAAGCCTCTCCCAGACAAGCAAGACAATTGAGTTATATTGCTCAATTTTCAACGGATATTCGCTACATCAAAGGAGAAGAAAACATTATTGCTGATACCCTTTCCAGAATTGATACAATATCCGCACCATCTCCAATCAATTACGCAGCTATTGCAAAACTTCAAGATGATCACGATTTAACAATTTTGAAGAATAACCCAAGGCTGAGAATGGTTAAAATATCCATTCCAGAAACTGACGAATCCATTTATTGTGATGTCTCCACCAAGAGTAATCGACCCTACATCCCTCCAAACTTCCGACGACAGTTATTTTCTTCTATTCATAACCTATCTCATACAGGGATTAGAAGCACAAGAAAATTAATTACAAAAAGATTCATATGGCCAAATATCAATAAAGATTGTCAGTTATGGTGCAGGGAATGCGTGGAATGCCAAAAATCCAAGGTACAAAGACATACCAAATCAGCTCTTATGGACTTCAAGGTTCCTACCGAACGTTTCCAGCACGTTCACATTGATATCGTTGGACCCCTGCCACCATGTCAAGGTTTTAGATACTTACTAACGATGATTGATCGTTTTTCGAGATGGGTTGAAGCTGTTCCTATGTCAGATCAATCAGCAGAAACAGTTGCAACAGGCATGATCTCAACCTGGATTTCACGCTTTGGAATACCGCAACGTATTACGTCTGACCAAGGACGTCAGTTCGAAAGTCAAATCTTCTCATCTTTGAGCAAATACTTCGGGTTTCAAAAATCCAGAACCACAGCCTACCACCCACAATCGAACGGACTGCTTGAGCGACAACACAGGACTATTAAGGCAAGCTTGAGATGTCATTTACAACAAAGCAAATCTTGGGTTGACGCTTTACCTTTGGTTCTCCTCGGATTGCGTTCTGCACTGAAAGAAGACATAGGATACTCTTCGGCCGAGCTCCTTTACGGAAGTCCTCTACGTTTATCCGGAGAGTTTGTTGACACCATTCCTAATGTCACGCATTCAGAGTTTGTACAAAGGCTACAAAGTATTATCCGCAACCTAAAACCTTCTGCAACGACTACCCATGGTAATACGAACGTGTTCGTTTCAAAACAGCTTTTGAATTGCTCACACGTTTTCGTTAGAGTCCCTATATGAAAACGTAGTTTTCAGAGTTGCGACAACAGCTACGCTCGGAAAGCGCAACCGGTTACAGGAGAAAGATAGGGTTGCCGCCGAGCTGCAAGATTGGCTCCTTGTTCGCTTTCGAGTTTCATTAAAAAAAAATAGTCACAAGCGGGAGTGGGAAGAGTGGCTGAAACGGGTTCTGAAGGAAGGGGCACGCGGATTCGAAAATGCATGCTGTCAATAAATGAAACGCTCGATTTTGATTCAAACATTAGAAAAAGACAAAATGGCCCTGTGTTAGCAGAATTAAAAGCAGATTTTTTTTTCTTTAACCTTATTCTCTTTAATACGATTAATTTTAAATTAATCAAAAGATTCTGAGACAATGAAAATTATATTATAGTTTGAATTGATTCAAAATGAATGAAGGAATAAAAACTGATTGAGAAAATGAAAATAAATAAATAAGCAACAAATAACGAACATAAAAAATTGCTTGTTTTTGCTACATTAATTAAGTTTTATAAAGATTTTTGAACATAGAAATATTTCTTGAATTCATATCAAAAGCATTACTTTTTTTTCTATAAAAGGAAAAAAAAAAACAATTTTCTGATTTAAATGGAAAAGTTTAGCATTAGCTTAAAAATTCCGAAAGGAAATATATGCCTGGGATGTCCACCTACGGGGGGGGGGGGGCACCCATGTATATGCAAAGGAAAGTTTGAAAGAGTAATACTAGAAATATGCAGAAGCTTAAAACAAAGTATCCTATCCAGGCCCGGATCTATATATTTTGGGTCTCCGTGCAACAAAATCTCTATAGCCCCTCCCCAGAGGCCATCAGTGTATATTTGTAACATTAAATAAGTCTTAGTGCTAGGTTTTTTCAATTTTTTTTCTTCAATTTCATAGGCCGTTGGACCCCTTAAGACCTGGGACACCCCACACTGCGGGGATCCTATCTCGCTCCCCCCCCCCCCACTCCAAAAAAAAAAATTAAGAACCTCTGAATATTTCAATGGTTTAGTGGGCACACCTAGTTAATAGATTAATTTGTATTTAGTTGAAAACGAAATTATATTAATCAGAGGTCATTTTTATTTGAAACTAGATGCAGATAGAAATATTCAGAAATGAATTGGGAAGTTAAGGGGCGGGGGGCATGTATTTTGACATATATTTTTTTAACATTCGTATATGCATAAGAAACAGATGTCTCCATTGTTTTATATTTATTTCTTGAAAGTACACTATCTATTATTTAAAATTTTCAACAACATTTTTACACCAAAACAATACTAGAATGAAAGGTAGTTAGGTAGTAGACATTTTTTTAATGAAACAAAATTAAAACAATTCAGAGCACCAAAAAAGGACTTGTACTTATTTTGAATTTTTATGAGAAAACAAAAACTAAAAATTAAAAACAATTTAGCATGAGGAAAACTCATTTATTTCATGCTAAGTTTTCAGATCAATAGCATGATCTTATAGTTGTAATCTTGTTGTTGTTGCAAACAACATAGATCTCTGTTGTTCAATTTATTTTTTGGTGTTATTGTATCTATAAACTTTATTTAAAACCCAAAATTTCCAGCATTTTCATCCGAAAAAGAAAACATTAGTTTAATTAAAAACTTCACTCATTAATGGGCTAATCTTCAAAAAGTGCAACTTTGCTGTCACATGCCTTTTACAGTTAAAACTAAGGAATACTTTATTATTTTTTAATTTCAGCAAAAATATATCCATTTAAATCTGCCGACATTTTTTTTTTTTTGTAATAATTTTTATTTATTTATTTATTTATTTATTTTTGGGAGTTTGCAGCATGTGAATTCTTACCTCCATGTATTAGAATTTAATTTATTCAAAATAAATGAAGTGATAAAAAAAAGGTAAGAAAATGAAAATAAATAAATGAACATGATAATGCACATTAGAAATTGCTTGTTTTGTTTCGGAAAGGCAAGCGTTATAAAGAGTTTTAAATCTAAAAATATTTCCTGTAACCATCTAAAAAGCAATATTACTAATAAAAATGGTTTGCTATTAAAAAAAAATGCATGTTTAAGTTTACCCTGTACAATTTTCTGATTTAAATGTGATTAAGTTAAACATTAAATTGAAAATTTGAAAGGTAAATATGCAAAGGAAAATTTGAAAGCTTAATACTAGAAATAGGTAGATGGTTAAAACGAGGTAACCCCCCCCCCCCAAAAAAAAAAGAAAGAAAAAATACCAAGAACCTCTAAATATTTTAGTGGTTCAGTAGGTAATCATGGTTAAAATATTAATTTGAATAAAATTTAAAATTATTACTTTAATTTGATGTAGATAGAAATATTCAGAAATAAATTGAGGAGTTGAGGGGGTGTAATTTTAACATTACTTATTTTCAACTCATATGAATAAGAAACAAATGTATCTATTGTTATTTATTTATTTCTCTGCATCATACACCCATTACTTAAATTTTGAACAATATTTTCACATCAAAACAATATTACAAAGAAAAATTCATTCACAGCACCAGTAGAGGACTTGTATTTATTTTCTATTTTCGTGGAAAAGCAATGTTTACATTTAATTTTGACAGATATTTTAAATACAACTTAGCATGAAGAAAACTCATTAATTCCATACTAAGTCTTCAGGTCATTACCACATAAAAATTACAACCAAAGTCTCTAATGCTCAATTTATTTTTTGGTGTTGTTACATCTGTAAACTTTATTTCAAACACAGAATTTCCAACATTTTTACACGAGGAAAAAAAGAGGAAACAAAGACATTTTTCTCAACTAGGCAATCGAACTCAAATTCAGGGTACCGAAAAAGGATTTGTAGTTTTTATAGATTTTGGGACAAACTATTACTATCAATAACTGCTTAAGTAACAAAATAGGCAAAGATTAATCTTTGTGTTTTCTGAAATGCAACGTAACGTCAAAATATTTAGATGTTCAAAATGTAGTTATCATTACCAAATTTTTAAAAATTTCTTACTCCAAAGTATCATTTCCTAAAATTAATAATTATGGACAAAACATTAGTTTAATCAAAATTTTCAGTCACTTATAAACATAAAGAAAATAAATTTTGTTATAGGCTTTATTCCCATCTACTCAATCAGGGAGTTTCGATTAGACAGGGCAAAATATACTGATGCTTGTAATTTATTTTCTCTTATACTATTCGTGAAGTGAATTTATATGAAAAAAAAAACTCCCTTGATTGAAATAAATTGAATTTTTTGTTCAGATTTTTTCATATAGATTGTTATTCCATTCATTACCCCATATCATGGATGGATGAACACGACGTATGTTCTAATATCCTGAAAAATGCTTCCAGAACTTAGTCAGAAACAAAACAGGTGCACTGACAGTCAGAAGTGAACTAAGATAACAGTTGCTACCAATCCCTTCCAAAATAGGAGCTATTTGCAGTTATTCAAATTCTGTCCTGTAGTTTAAGTGGGGAGAAAAATCTCTTTTTGAGAGGGAGGGGGGGAGGTTCTGGATAATTACAGGAACAGAACAAGCAGAAATGAACTGTTCATTTAATGCTGAAATAAGGTATAACAATAAACAAACCTAAACACATCTTTCATAATTTTATGTATACCTAAATTTTTTAGCCTTACCTTAAATACCAAAAAATTTATTATAAATCTGAATTGAAAACAATATTTTTACATGACAAACAAGCATAAACCTAACGAAAGCACTTGATTTACAAAACAAATTCAAAACTCTAAATTTAGAGAATCAAAACAGAATTCCAGCTACATTTCAAAATTTCTGTTGCAAAAGTATTGTTTGTTTAACCTCTTTACATTTCAATATTATTATACAAATGAATGATAATAAATTTGACAATAAGCTTAACAAATCAGAAATACAGCATTGTCTGTATGAAGAAGATCAAAATTTTTTTTAATTACACTATTTAGCATTTAAACACAAAATTTTCGTTGATTTGTATGTCATTGTTGATAGTCAAAGACCATTTCGGCAACAAATTTCCTGAAGTTTTCAACATAACAAACATGAATGGCATATTATACATGGAAAATTATTATTTTTTTTCAAACAACTTCATTAAAATTAGTTTTGATAAAGCTGTCAAGCTAAGAAAACTTCGAAAATGATTTCTGGACATCCTTGTAAACTTAATACTGGAGATCATTCTATTGTACAATTTTTTAAGCAAACAGTACAATATTATCATGAGTTTTCTAGAACATCTGCATCAGGGCTACAATTCAATTAGTAGTTGAGCTTTCTTTAAGTTGCAGAATATCTGGAAGAAACTTAAAAAACATTAAGGGCAAATAAATTTAAAAGCTGAAGTAAAACTCTTCAAATGTGCTAAATCATCAATACGGCTGATGTTTTGAATTGGCAGGAATGTTTTTTAAAGTAGTTCATAAAATTATAAATGGAAAATAAATAAACACTTTAATTGAAATAGAGCTGTATTTCAACTACTTTGCATTAAGTGTGTTGTAAAGTTTAATTTCAAATAACAGGGTGTTCTAAAAACACATGAAAAAGTAAAACACATATTACAGGGAACATTTTAATTCATCAATCTCTTTTGACTAGCATAGATTGTGTTTTTCATTCATTTATGTACACAATATTATGTACATATTTTTCAGTGTGCATCAACTTTGCTCTTAAGAAGAGAAATCATCAGTTTATGATGACTAAAATAAGTAACGATTGTTCGTGATTCCAAATTTTATAGGAACCGTGAGAAAACTTGCTTGTTTTTTCTGCATTTCACTTAGGAATATCCACAGCAAAATTGTAGGGGTAGGTGGGATATGTTGGACAGTGGGGCACGTTGTTCAAGTCCCAATTATTTTAATAATATTAATATTTTTTATTTTATTTTCTGACCAACAAATAGCTCCTATGGTCCTACAAATCCTATCACGAAATCACATGGCACAGTTATATTGAACATTTTTTTTTTCCAGAAAGTGTTATTTCAGCAGTCCTGAGTAATTTTCAAAAAACTATAAATTAATTTTTTAATGGTTTTAGTCAAGATTGAGGAGAAAAAAAATTAAACTCATGTCTTAAACATTTACGTGAATGCTACTACCTCATCAAAGAGCTTACTTGTGCTTGTGATTGAAAAAATGTGAGTGCATACTGTAGAAACTATTTATAAACTGTTCTTGTTTGGCTTTAACATATAAATTTAAGTGAAGTAAAAATATAGAGAATGCAATATAACTGATGCTTAAATTTAGATTCTTTAAAATGAAGCCACATTTTTCAGTAAATTCATTTATCTATACCAAATATTTCAGCTGGCCACATGAATCAGTTTTGAAAGCCGTATGTTGGGCAACATTGTCTTAGAGCATTTGAATTCCCCTTTATTTCAATGTTCTATTTCCTGACAAAAGTATTGATTTTCTAAAGCCTTTAACAAATTAAGATAATCTCTGATAAATTGAATATTTATTTATTTATACATTTATTTTTATGAGTGTTTGAAATGAACTCAGATGCAATTGAATTACCTTTTGAGTGGGTCAGGCAAAATCACGAACATGTAATAAATGAATGTAAATAATAAAAGAAACATTACTTTTAAAGTGGATGCATTATAATAATAATAATATAAGAGAAATAAACAACTCTGATTTAAGGAAGCTGTTACTAAAGACTTTATTTCGCATTGATTGAAAACATCGGATAAATATCAAAATATCCAATATATATCAAAATATCTGATATTTTCGAACCCTGATCTTTACGGATAATCTCAAAAACCCATTATGACAGCCTTTATTTTAAAATGCCACACTAGTTAAAATTTAACTCCACATTAATCGAGATAGGATTATTTAAAAATCATTTTTCCACCAAATATCGAAATTTTTACGAAATTGATGTGGGGTGAGAGCTTCATGTACTTGATTTTTCTGCTGATCTAGAAGAGTAGAATTCTTCTAAAGTTTGATTCCAAGAAACGGGTTGTGTCATAATGACACACGATAGACGCGAAACATGTTAATTGCTCATCAAACACTTTTGAATAGATTGTATTTCTTATTCATTTTCTTACATAAAATTATATACATGTGTCCGTCCACTTATAATGATCATCTTCTTCCTTCTTAAGAAGAGAAATGATCTATTTACGATAACTAAAGTAAGTAATTACAAATGTACATATTGATCTCCGCGCTGCCTAAACGTAGAACATGCAACCATACAAAATGAGAAAGAAAGCGAGAAGAGCGCAAGGTCTCACTTTCCTCCAATATCTGAAGGCAAGCAAGCCACTATTTTCCTTCTAACCGACATTGCTTATCCCCACCACTTTTCATCACACAAAAAGGTTGGATATAACTTCAAAGCCCTTGCATAAAAAGTTTCACTTAAAAAATCTTTGATTCAGCATTTCATTATAAAAGTATTGATATTTCAACCCGCAAAACTTTAAATGTACCTAATTTCTGACTAACAAGAGCTTTGTGGCTGGGAGGACTTTTACTATCTCAAAAACCCATGATAACAGTATTTACCTCAAAGGTAATTCAAAACTTGTTAAAACTTAACTATGTATCAATCATGGCATAATTATTTAAAAATCATTTTCTCAATAAAAATAGAAATTTTTACGAACCTGAAGTGGGGTGATAGCATGCACTTGATTCTTCAGGTGATAAAGAAATAGAAGGTAAAGGAAATAACAAGGCAACCTAAAAATTAGTAAACCCTAATTAGAGCATAATAAAATGTACCAACACACTACTTGAACCGAACTTAGAACACCTCAGTTTTCTGTTTATGATGGAACACACAGCGACTGGCATGCTTGTTGAATAAAAAAGAGTAAATTACCAAAATAACCAAAACTACCTACAATTCATTAAATTTTTAATAAAATAATACATTTTAAATTGGCTCGCTCAACCTAAAAAATCGATAAAAACTGTACTGTGTGTTAAGCAAGTGTTGTACTTAATATCCACCTCAAACGCTTTGGCAAATTCATGTGGTCACATTAATTTCATAATCCAACTGACATTTTTTTTAACAAATTTTAACTAATAAACATTTAGCAGAATATGATAAAAAAAACGTTTCCATAAATCAAAATATTATTAAAAGATACTGCCAACAAGCACTGAAAGTCCTATAATTTATAAGCATTTTATTTCCTCTGCATCTCCTTTCAAAAAACAAAAATTTGACACTGTAAATACTTACGTTGCATAAAGTGAAGATTGCTTGAAGGAACATGAAAAACGATACATTAGTCAATTTTTGTCTAAGAAATGATCAGGAAAAAATAAAAACCTTAACATTAAAACACAAGTTAAAATGGGTTTTAATATCAAGTCACATTCATTTAAAATAAAAATTTCCGCAGCATAAAGCATTTATAATACAAATCACAAGTTAAGATCTCTTCACATCACAAGTGTATGTTTTGTTTACTTCCACTCGTCGCCAAGCACGAAATTGATCGCGCCAAACCGAATACAGAGATCTATCGTAAAAAAATTTAATTTACACAATTTAAACATTTGCCTTGTCTTAAAGTGTTGTTTTTCAATAACGTTGTGATTGGAATCATCGATTTAACAGAAAAAATAACTATAAAAGACTCAAATAAAGTGTCAGGATGGAATTTTAGCACACCGGAACACATGTTCTTGATATAATTACGCGATAGTTAAAGAAATAGGAATGGACTCACTCAAGTAAAGCTACACACGTATATTTTGAACATTGTAGAACAGTAATGTGAGCATTAAAATCCTGGACTCACCTTTAATTTTTCAGATTCTGGGTTTTTCCACAGCACTGTCATACGCTCCATGTTAATCCTACGGGAGAAGAAGAAACCTTGCCTCAGGCGGTCTTCGACCAATAGGAAAATGATACCGCGTTGTCGCAACTCTGAAAACTACGTTTTCATATAGGGACTCTAGTTTTCGTCTACAATAATGCCGTCACTTCATCTTTGCAACCAGTTTATCTTGGGCCTTATGTTGTGAAACATCGGTCACCAAAGTATTTTGACATTGAAATCAATGGAACTGTCAAAAGAATTTCAATTGACCGACTGAAACCATGCTTTATCGTAAAGGACAACGACGAGAAACCCCTCGAAAACCAAAGACACAGGGATTTCACGGATCAACCCACCCAAGGTGCATTTCGAGAGGAAATTTCACCGCCGAGCAATCGCACTCATACCACACGCAGCGGAAGGATTGTCAGGTTCCCCCCTCATTTAAAGGATTATGATTCCTAATCGTTTGCTCTAGGGAGGGAGTGTGTAGTGAAGTGAAGTCACTGATTCCTGCGAGCGAGCAACTCAACTCGAGCGGAGAGCAGGAGTGGAACGAAAACAATTCGGCGATCGAACACTGAACTGAATAGAACTCTGGAAGGATTACACCCCGCCGCCGCTCGTGGAGGAAATGAAGGCCAGCAACCCTAGAGGAAACGCCCCTACCCCACCCCAGCGGACACTCTTGACCATGGAGTCCTACGGAATTTTGCTCGACTTTAAATGCGGGCAGAACGTTTATTTTAATCTTTTCGAAAGTTACAAACGCAATAAGTGATTGAAAATTCTTCATTTTCTGAGCTACTAGGATTGATTTTTTTCTGTTGCCAACGATTTATTTTAAATTCTTTACAAAACGTAGTTCAATCTTGAAGATATTTTTGTCGCCAAGTTTTGTTTTTTCGTTTGCCGCGTCGCGAAGAGCGAAATTAAGTTTCGTTTTTCTTTTTTTTTGTTGAAAATGGACTATGAAAAACAATATTCCGTAACCTGTTACGACATAACGTATCGACTAAATATTTTTTAATGACATAACGGATGTACTTTTTTTTAATGACATAGGTATAACATTCTTTTCATATACGAATAAATACCATGAAAGTTGATTTTTTTTTTTAATAAAATTGGTATTATCACGCATTTCGATTTATATATATTTTGATATATTTTTATCACGCATTTTGCAAATGATTTTCTAATAATTTTAATTATATTTTCTTACATTAATTTTTGGGATAAATTAATAGTTTAGTTATTAAAATTAATTTATGATTTTAAACTAATAAAAAATAATTAATAATAAAACAATAAAAACATATTTTTAATAATATCAATAAAATTTTTTTTTAATTTTAAGAATTATTTGAAGCAGAATTTAAAGGGATTGATTTCATTTCTTAAAAGCAATATGATCTTCAGTTTAAAATTTAAAAAAAACCTATAATTTTCATAGAAAACAAATTAAAAAATTAAAATTTAAATCAAACTTTAAAAAATTTCAATTAAATATACAATTTAAATCTGCGCACCTTTGTATATTTTCATTTTTAGCTTACTTTCCCAGTAAAAGTCAGAGAAAGAAGAAAATATCATCAAAGGCTTTCTGCAACTTAAAAAATACATTGCGAAAAACGAAAAAAAGAAGTCAAAAATAAATAAAATGGATAAATTAATATCGAAAAATTAAAAATTTCAAAGTAGGGTATTGAGATGGGGGAAAATGTCTGTCTGCTCTGTCCCCCCCCCCCTATTACTTTTGAGTAAACGGTCCAATTTGAACAATTTTTTTTTTTGATCGAAAGAGGCCACCTCATTCCCACATTTTATTTTTTATTTGAACAATTTTTCGTTCAGTTTTGAACAGTTCAAAAAAAAAAAAACTTCAAGGCAAATATAAATTTTGAACTTAGAGGCAACTTAGCTTCAATAAAACTTTGTAAGAAAGAGCTTTTGATGAGAAATAGATAATGTGTTTTGATTTGAACAATTTTCCGTTCCATTTTCAAACAGCTGTAAAAGAAATTTTTCTTGAAAAAATAAAAACCTAAAAAAATGTTGGTGAGTGTTTCAGGGGGAATTAACTTTGCATAATTTTGGGAATTAACTTTGCATATATTTTCTTGTCATACGTGAAATGCTTCATGTTCTATTGTTAATATGATAACTACTTAAAACACACACATGAGTTATGAATTTCGATTTAAATCCACCTCAAGATGAAATCACCCAATTAAAAGTCCAAACTATCAAAGTGGTTACCGCTTACGTTTACCGGAAAAAAAATGTAAATCAATAATCCATTAAACAGCATTCATTATCTTTTTTTTTTTTAATACATGGGTATGAAATAAAATTTAGTTTAAACTATTTATTAACAAAAGCTTCAAACAATTCAACGTGTTTCTTCCGAAAACTTAGCAGGATATCATAAAAATGCAAAATAAAAGAACTCACATGCTAGTTTCTTTGTAAAACAATTATATTAATAGAAACAGCAGGTAGTTTCAAAATGTCACCTCAACTGCATCATGGCTTTAAAAACAAATCTATATAACTGCTTTGAAATTCGCAAAAAAATAGTTTTTGCAGACCCGGATCTAAAAATTTTGGGCCCTCCCGCAAAAAAATCAGCAATGCCCATAATAGCCTACGGGATTGCTCACCTCCCCCTCCTCCTCCCCCTTAATAATGAAAAGAGTGATTGTTGTATATTTTTAACTGCTTTAAAATTTTTGCCTCCTAGATAGTTATGTGGGCTTTTTAAACCCGATTTTATGCACCTTGTAACAGGTATCTTTAATGTACCTTGTATCTTTAATGCACCTTGTAACAGGAGAATGGCCCTTTAAATGGGATGTAGAACATGCATAATTTCAGGGGTTCCGGGGGTTTCTCCCCCGGGAAAATTTTTGAAAAAGAGATATAAAAATCTGTATTATGAGGCCTTATATGGTGGTAATTGAGACTACAAATATGAAGAAAAATAGCCAAACAAAACGTTTTAAAAGTTATGCACACAATAATAATTGAGTTCACAAAAACGCGAGAATCGTCTTTTTGCATTTTTTAGGCAGGAAGGAGCTGAATTAGGTGTAGCATGGTAATCAGACACTTGCCAAATCGGAAACTAGGGGCTCGACCCTTGAGGAGTACTGAAATTGGAGTACTGTAAGTTTTATAAGAGTTTTTGGGGGACGAGGGGAAGTCTACCAAACTGACCGAGCACCTGCCTTGGTCCTGGACGGCTCTGAATTGAATTGGGAAAGAGAGCAGGAAGCCCTAATAAGTGTCGAAATTTATGTATGCTTTGCAGTTAATGAGAACTAATTGCTTATTCTGCATTTCTTCAAATTTTCACTCGTAGTTACCCAGTTAAGACTTTAAAAAAAAAACTTTCTTCTGTTTTACGTTGCAAAACGATTCGGGGGAGGGGTCCGCCCCCCTCCCCGCCCCTGTGGATACGTCCCTAGTCTGCGGGTACGTAGATCCAGGTCAGAGTTTCTGAATTCTTCAATAAAACTTATGTATTATGATGTTATGATTTTCCTAATTACATGACATTTATGACATTTTACAGCTAAAATATAAATTAATTTATAAAAACTCAAATGAGGTATGGGTCTATTTAATAGCATTGCCCTCGTGTTATAATCAGTATGACAATGTTCCTAATTAAAACCGTTCATTTTATAATATCTCAGTGATGTTATATTGGGTTTAGTATTTAATTCGTTTCAGGGGTGCCCATCCCCGCCCCCCAAGTTCAATGGCATAATTCCCCCCCCCCCCATTTTCTCAATCCTCTTTCCATTTTTTTAAATTTTTCACTTGTTTTTGCTCTTTTTTTATTGGATTTATTTTTTAAATTTATTTAATTTATTTAATTTTAAGTGCTATGGTGATTATTTTATCAGAAAAGTTCTGTGCTACGCCAATGACATACATACACACACACTAAATAAATAAATAAACAGAATGAAATAAAATAAAAAATTTAAAATAAAAATTATTCAATAAATTTAAGTTAAAAAAAATTAATCATTAAAAATTAATCAAATTCAAAAAAATAAATAAAAACATTAAAACAATCCCCCCCCCCAAAAAAAAATCAAACTTTTGATTGCGCAACTTGCGCCATTATCCCCTCCTGTGGGCACACCCTCGCTTGAAATGTTAAAGATGTTTTACGTCCACATTCAAAGCATATTGGTGTATAATATTTATGTACCTAAAAGTAGACGAAAAGGCTCTAAGTGATCCTAAAAGAAACATTTAAAAATAAAGTCATGAAAACTTTGTTATGAAACACTGTATGCGGGGGGGGGGGGGGGGGGGGGGTGCGCTATTTAATTTCCAGACCCCTCCAATTTCTGTATCCGCCCCTGTCACAGATGGACCGTTTTCTCTGAGGTTTTAACATTTTGATGCTTGTATAAGAGCAGTTATATGCACTACAAGTTGGTATTGATTGTTATAAAAAAAAAGGATTCGATTTAAAATCCAACACTGGAACCACATTGAACAATGCAACAATGAACAACAAAAGAGCCCTCGCCAAACGGCATCTTCGCCAAATATCTGCCAAACTAGCGATAAAGTAGCCACGCTAGAAGCTGGAACCACACCCGAAACCCTCTCCATGAAGGCGGCGAACGGCTTCCCCCGGTTAAGGGGAAGTGAGCTATCCAGAAATTCTAGTTCAGATCAGTGCGATCGAACAGACGCGTTTGATTTGGTGTGTATCATTGTAAAGCGCTTATCACACGATCCAACATGAGACAAGTCCAAGCAACGCTGAAGTTCGCGCTATCCTCTATACCAGCCAACACTGGCAGAGCTCAGACTTGTTTCTAAACCATGACGTCATCGTTACTATTGTGGGTTGCCGTAAAAGTTCGGATCGTCTGCTCTCAAAACAAATACTTGGTTTGCTAAAATAAGTTTTTATCTCTTCATGCGGGCTTTTTTTTACTTGTTTCATCGCCGATAGTTTTAGTAAATAATGTTTGAAAAAAGGACTTTATTTTGATACATTTTTTTTTTGTTCCGTATGCTATTTTTTTACTTCCTTCCTTTTTTCAATAAAAATCTTGTC
The DNA here is from genome assembly GCF_026930045.1 of Uloborus diversus. Classification (NCBI taxonomy): domain Eukaryota; kingdom Metazoa; phylum Arthropoda; class Arachnida; order Araneae; family Uloboridae; genus Uloborus; species Uloborus diversus. The sequence goes on along the minus strand of NC_072733.1, from coordinate 50,427,690 downwards.
ATTGTTCACTTTCAAGTAAAAAAAGGTGCTAAATTTTAACTGCATGAAAATTGTCTTTTTTGTCTTCCCTATGCAGATTCAAAATAATGCCTTATGAAAAATGGCTTTTATAATTTAGTTCCATGATTTTTTTTTCATCTCGTTTGTGCGCAGAAATGCAGAAGAAATTTATTGAATTTAAAATTTTCCTAAAAAAGTGCTATTAATGTAGGTTTAATTAACTAAAGACTAACAGCTGAAGTAAATTAATTTTATATCAATTTTCTAATAACAAAAAGGCTTTTTTTCCCACAGAATAAATTTAGAAATCTGCTGCCCCCCTCCCCCCCCCCCCACACACATAACTTTTGGGTGAATAGTCAGATTTGAACAAACTTTCTGTTTGAAAAATTTCAGCGAGCACACCTCATTTCCAGATTTTACTTTTTGATTTGAAATATATTTTGTTCCATTTTTTACGCATCAAAGGAATGTAACATTAGCCTCTAAGGGAAAATTTAAGGCAAAGATAAATCCCTAACTTAAAGGTGAATTTGCTTCAAACAAACAGTTAGAAAAAGTTCTTGGTGGTGAACATGTATATAGAAAAGGTATTTGTCAATTTAACTATTTTAAAAGTATTTTTTGAACAACTGAAAATTTTTTAACATTCAGAATGACAGAAAACATTATTTTTTATCACCTAAAAAAATTAAGGGGGAGGGGGATTTGTGCAGATTTTGAATACATTCTCAATTTTTGGTATCAAGGAATAGATAAAAAAGCTATCACTAAAATTGAAATGCTATATCTCGTAGACCTGAATATTGACACAAGAGATAAACATGACTGAACCAAAATGAAAGGAATATGAAATGCAAATGGTTTTACTAATGCTGCGGAATTGAAGGGAAATGCCTAGCTACCAATTCTGACTCCTGTACCATACAATTAGTCGTAATCCGACTCCCCAGCTGTGGCAGAAATTCATTACTTCCATCTTTTTTTTTTTTTGTTTTGTTTTACTTCATAAGTTAATTTATTATATTTTCCCTATTCAGATTAAAAATGTACATTATGAAAAATTGTTTGAATAATTTAATTTTATGATTTTCTTTCTCTATGCATGTACAAAGAAATGCTAGAGAAAATTTTAGGGCCTCCAACTCCGACTCCTGCACCCCCAAAATTAGTCGTACTTCCACTCTGCAGCTTCGGAAGAAATTCCTTATTTTCATCCCTTTTGTCTTACTTTATTGAGTACCGGTACTGGCATGGCTTTGCCAGTAGTAGAAAAATAAAAGGTGGTTTGGTTTGCCTGTATATTTACAAATAATGGATGATGAATTTCTTGCCAATTTGATGTGTTCATTTGCTCTCAAATGTTACGGTTCCATGTTATGATAAATTGGAAATTTATTTGTCCAGGTTATGATAATTTCCTTGGTAAAATATTCTTAACATTGGAATAGTAAAAGAACAAAATGGAATTTTCGAAAAATTTCTTCGAGGTGCTCACCCCTATGCTACAAACTAATTCTGAGCCAAATTTCATAAAAATCAGCCGAGCGGTCTAGGCGCTATGCGTGTAACAGACGTACAGAGATCCAGAGACAGACACAGACTTTCATCTTTATTATTAGTAAAATATTATTTTTTCCCTATTCAGGTCAAAAATTTTACAAAATGAAAAAGTTTAAATTACTAATTCAATGATTTTCCTTCTCCATATTTGTACACAGAATTTTTTTGAAAACATTTTTGGTCCTCTGACTCCTGTATCCCAAAACTAGTTGTACTCCGACACACACCAGTACGTAGTGTTTTCAACCCTAATATTAATATCTGTACCTCAGGTCAGAACAACGTAAGTCATATAATTGTAACTTTAGAGGCGAGAGGAAAAACTTTTGTCTGCCGCATGCAAAAGATTGAACATGCGCTCAACACAGACACAAATGCCTACATACACACACACGAACTCCTACACACACAGCACTGCATACACAACACGCACACACATGCATACATACACATATACACGCACCCACATACATGTGCCTACACAAACACACACGCACATTCATACACACACAAGCTCGTGATTGCGAAAAACATAATTTGAATTCAAGATGCCAAAAATTCAAATTAATATAATTTTTTTTAGAATTGCATTCACATGGCTCGATGTGGAATGAATAGGATTCTACGTACAATATAATAATGAACGAATTGAAAATCACAATTTTTGGACTTACATCAGTCTGGCTCTGAGGTACAGGTATTATGGAAGAGGTATGGAAAGTGTTCACATATGCAGGAAGATGTTTTATTCACAAGTAACCCCATCTTATCTACCTTACAGCTGACTTTCAAAAGAAGTTGAGTCAATTTAAAAAGTTATGTCATAAATTCACTTGCATGTTCATATAATGGTTTGCAACAGCTAAGTTTAGTTCCATAATTAGTTTAAAATATGTTTTTACAAGGAAAGGACATATTGGTAAAATTATATACAACACCTGCTAAAACAAAGATTATGTCACCAAGAGGTAGGACTGGTACTGTCATATTTTGAGAATTTTAAATATTTTTTGCTTGAGGTTATCTTACTAAAACATGCCATGTACACATGTGCCCCTTTTCCCCCCTACATAGTCATAAAAAAATGCAAATTAACATCTAAAATACATCATTACAAGTTGTGCTAAAAATGTTTATTTTTTAAAAAAGAAATTAATAAACTCATAATTAAAAAATCAACTTTAAGAAATCTTACTGTGTTCAAAAAATTCAGGTAGAGTCTTAAAAAATGCAAATTATTACTCTTAACTACTAAAAGGCAAAACTTGATGAAGGAAACATGAAAAGTTATTACATCATCCCATTTAATTGAAAATTTTCCATCAAACCCCACTTCATACCGGATAATCCCCACATATATACCGGATAACCCCCATATCAATATCAGAATTAACTACTGGATAGCCTGCAAAAATCTGTCAGATATCCCGTAGCGGTGTGGGCTGGCTGGATCAGATACCGGATTGTTAAAAAAAAATAGCCGGAAACCGAATAGTTTCCAAATAATTGGTGCAACATTGTTAACATATTCGCAAAGTAATGACATGAACAGCAAGTACACCAAATTGAATAACAATGTTTATTTTAAATATAAAAATTATAGCAAATGTTCCAATCATGCTTTACTCAGGTAAAGAACTATTCATTAAAAAAATAGCATAAACTATAATAAAAGAACAGAATAAAAAAAATACTATGAAATCGTAATAAAAATTGGTAGAGGGAATACATTTCTAGGTTTTTCAAAGTAATGATGCTTGGGTTCAAATCTTCATTTCTTCTTGGTTAAATGCAATGAATTCTCTTCAAAATGGGAAAAACTTGGTTTTTTTTTTCTTGAATTAAAACATAGCCATCACCAACTGAACTATTACAATTGTAAATGCCTCAGTGACTTGTGGTTTTCTTCAATTACTTTGGCACCGGAACTCAAAGGATGAAAAGATTAACCAGCAAGTTAACCAATATGACAGATAATTTAATTTATTTAACCTGTCAATATCGACAAACCAGCTAGCGTTTAATGGTAAGATTTCACTAAACAGTCTTTCTCATATCCTTCTTCATTCATTTGCACAAATGAATGGCTGAAAGGGATCCTTGTAACTGAGAAGCAAAAATTATGTACAGCTCTCTTACAAAATGATTCAGAAACTCGCTTTTAAATCATGATAAAGCAATAACATAGATTAATTTTAATTTTTTTTAACACTAAAAGCAAGACAAAATGATAATAATTTGCAAGCAGGATTAATACTGATTTATTAGCACTGCAAAATGAAAAGTTGTTTTTGAATCTTATGAAATTAAGAATTTTTCACTATTCTAGAACACCTCAAAAACTATTTTACAAACATTTAATATAAAAAATTATGTATCAAGCATCAGTCTACTTTTTATATGATACTGTTTTATGTAAACAGTTTTACATTTCGCACATACACACTATGAGAAATAATACGGCAAATAATCAAATTAAGATTGTTATTTTTTCCAGTAATTTGACAAGGATTCAGTAAAATGTAAACAATCATTTGGCGTCGATATGTACCGGTACTGTCGCCAATGTACCTTTAACCAAAACTACGAATTAATATAAGAATTAGCCAAATTTACAGGCGAAATTTCAGCACGAACAACAATAAAACTAAAGGTATCACAGCATTTAAGATTTTTCTTTCACGCACTATATCAAGCAAATAAATAAACATCGAAAAGGATATCTTTACCGTATGTAAGGAGTATGCATGCTTTCGGCAATCGCTGATTAATCAATTTCCTTGAAAATACTCCCTCATTAACCATATCCTATAAAATCTTCATGCAGTACAAGGGACTTTTAACATCTCATAGACATTTTTTCTCGCTAATAAAGTCCATTATTTAATAAATTCTCTTAGTCTTCCTACTTCGGATTCAAGCAGTCAGGCCATGTTGGATTTGCCCGTGCACTCAGATGCTTTCCTATTGGTCGAAAGGCCAACTCTACCCAACTTTATTGCTCGGAACCTATAATCTTGGACTAAACTCGCGTACGGGGGAACAATAGAAATGATGACGTCAATCTTGGCCGAAGCACTCTGAGGTATATTGGACTAGTCCGGTATTGGATGGAATAGGGTGAAAAGTTGCATCGTGTGATAAGCGCTTAAGATTAATAAATAATATGGAGTCAGATGATAGTGTTTACTGAATCAACAACACTAAAGCTACAGCACGTTTAGTTGTCAGCAGCACTTGGAGTTTGTTTGTCCACCAGGATGACGTCGTCTGCTACTGCCCTATATGTTACAAGAAACACAGAGCTATTAAGAAAACCAAATTTTATTCATAAAGAAATCAAATTTTCCATTTTTTTCCAATTTTTCCCGAAAAAAACCGATAAAAAAACCGGTTTTTTTCCACCACTTCAAAATTTCCGGAAATTTCACATCTCTAGTATAGACACAAAAAATTCCAAAAATTATGAAAAAGTGAATGCAAAGTGTTGAGGAAATGGTAGTTTTTTGCTTAAAAAAAGTCTTTTGTACTAAAAAAAACTTTATAAATTTTTTCCAACAAATAAATGGTCAAAATGTGTTAATTACACTGTTAGAACTACAGGAGCCGTTGAAAGGTCCTTTGGTACCCTGGGGTGCAAGGTGCATTCGGGTGAAAACGGAGGCTTGGAGATGTCCTTGCGGTTCTTTTGGCTCCTTTAAAAAGGGTGCCCAACTGTCACGTGATCTGTCACATGATATTTATGATTTTAATGGCGGCGTTCATGAAATGATAAAAGTCTCATTTTCATTCATTTTGTATTATTACGTTTATTTTTCAAATTTATTCTTCATGATTACAGTAGTAGATGCCCTCTTCTGACGACTCGATTTTACTAAAAGGAGCTTGTAACCCTGTAACCGCTGTTCCATGCTTGTTTACAAGTCAATGAAGTGAAATTGGACCATTATTTCGCTAAGTTTTTGTTCTTATATTTATTTCACGTATGATTATTTTGTTTCGCTCGCTATTCTTTTGAAAGATGATAAAATAATATAGTTGAGAAAATTATATAGTTTCCCTCACAATTCTGTAAATATCTTTGACTTTTTTTCGTTTTAATGAATCTACATCGCGTGTGCTGATAGTGCTGAATTTAAGGTGAAACATTTTTTGACTTTGCGATATTTACCCACGTGATTTCATGCTGTCAATTGTTTCGAAAGCTGAATTACATGCATTTTTATTTTGTTTCAAACTATTTGGGTCGTTGCACAGTCAGAGATGTTTTAAGAAAATTTTCTGCCTTGCGAACGATCCTATTGGTTTTAAACGCTGATTCTCCTTGAACGAATGAAGTTGAAATTTCTGAAGATTTGTTTACTTCTCATCAAAAAACTTTTAAGACTAAAATTTAAGGCTTGTGTAGTAAATTAAATCTTGACTAACATGCTTCACTAAAAATAATGATGTGAAACACCTCTTAGCTGCTGCATAGGTTTTAAATTCAAATTTGGTAGGTTGTGGCAAATAGGAAAACATGTTTTGCTCTAGCAACGGAGCAATTGATATTTTTTGTATTCCCACTGACCAAAATTGTGGAAGGATCCTGATTGAGGAAGCAGTCTTGAATTTACAGTCAAACCCTGACTTAAGGCCCACCCTTTTAAGCACCAATCCTATTATACCACTATAATTATGTCACTTGTTATGACGCAGACCAATACCATGCTCCAAAAAAAGGCTTTTTCAAAAAAATTTCTGATGTTTACAGTAAGTTGACAATTATTTAATTACAAATACTGTTTATTCCCTTCTGTATCTATAGTGTAATAAGCACTCCCATCCAAGTTATTCAAAAGTAGAGTACACCAAAATGTTTCCAGGCAAAAACGCTTTGTGGAGAGCTTGTTTGCAATAAACTTGTGGTCTACTCTCTACCGAAAAACACTATCAGTGGTTGAACAGGAAAGTGGGGCTTTGTTAACATGTGCCTGCATTTTTTACACCAGGGCTTAAATTGTACACAACCTTTACAATGCTTTTAGCTAAATGGGTTTATGGGATGAAATTACACCAGAAACTTGTCAATGGCTGGAGATATGGAGATTTAGTTGAAGGTGAAAAACAGAGTGCATGAGAGATTCAGAATAACATCAACAAATAGATTGTTTTGCAAAATCTTCCACAGTAAATGAATACATTGATGCCGAAAAATCAGTTTCAACTTTTGAAAATATGGCTCTTGAGGAAGTTATTAAGTTAGCGATTCCGATTCATCTGAAGGAGAACTTGAGAATGTAGAAGGGAATTTTAAGTCAGAAACCGTAAAACGAACATCGCATTTAGAAACTAACAAAATTCTTAAAGGAATATGCGACTGATAGAAAAATGTTGAACAGCCTTCTTGCATTAGAAAAGAACAGAGCTATCTATTTTGAGCAAAAAAAAAAAGTCAAACTGAAACTAAAAAATATTAATATTTTGGACCAAAAAACGGGTAGTTTAGATAAACTAATTAATGTTGGAGCCTGAAATCTATTAATTTTTTTAACTTAAAGAGGTAAAATCGTGCTTTAATTTTATCACATTTCTTAACATTATTTGTAATCTTACACTTTATATTTCAATATATTGCCAAAATCGATATAACGTCACCAAAAGATGGGATTTGACAGTGGAGTTATATTGAAGTTTTACTGTAAGTCTATCAAACAGTCATATTAACATAACAGACTGCACGGTTTTGTCGAAGCAGAAAGTGGCTCAATCACATAGGCATGATCTTACAGCATTGTATCCCAAGATGTCACGAAATATAGTGCTCAAAGAACAACTCCGTAACTTGAAGGTGAAAATTCTGGTTTTCAAAAGCATTAGACTCAGAGCTGAAACATTAAAGAGTATTATTTATTAATTGTGGGTACTAATAATGCAATATATTCATTAAGTTTTTAGTTGTTGCTTTGTAGGAATTGAACATTTTTGTATTCTGTCATATTTTTTTTACCTGGGTGCAATATGCTGTCAGATAATAGTACCAGGCTTGATGGTGCACTGATTTGGTGCAAGTAGAAAACACCATAACAAGATTAAAAAATAACTTTATAAAGTGCACAAGAAAGATGTTGAAAAAAAAAACATTGTCTAGCATGCATCATATACAGGGCTCTTGCTAGGAATTTCAAATTGTTAGCCAACAAATTAGTCAAATTTTAATTGTATTAGCCAAAGACCTAAATTTAGTTAATTTTAATTGTGAATTAAAAAAAAAATTTCTAGAAAATTTCAATTGGAAAACAAAGGAGTAATTTTATAAAATAGACAATGCAAGTGCTAATATTTTAAATATGCAGTATACACTAACATTTTACTAAGCACTTAATAACAATGACGACATGGAAATCCCAATTTGTTGTTTTTTTCTCTTGCAGATTTTCTAATTATAATTTTGAGGGTCGAGGGAAAAATCTTTTCTATTTTTTATGAAAATTTTCGAAAATTTTCCGTTTGCCAAGTATTTTAGCAAATCAGCTTATTTTGCTCAATTTACAATTTTATCACTTTTGGCGCAGTGGCGAATCTTTAGCGCGGGCCCTGACATTTAAGTAAGTTTTCATTTATTCTATAATTATGCATACATTATTTTCTTAAAAATTACTGCAATGACGTACAACAACTTTGTTATATTCAGTTGGACTAAGCAATGTAGGAATTTCTACATTGTGATGCATCGCCAACCTTACATGGCAATGTCACAATACATCATAATGTAAGTTTGTTTTTTTTAAAGATACAGTGAAATCTTGTCACAACAAATACCAATACAACTAAATATCGGTTTCAACAAAGGAAATTTTCTGTATATTTCATTTCCATTACTTTGCTCTAATTCAATTGCAGCGAAAATTCCGTTTGTTGTAACGAGATTCCACTGTAAACTGCTTGTTTAAATTTTACAAAATATATTCCAGATGAAAAAAATATAAATTATCCCAGATACTACAAACAGATTCTAACGCTAGCAGGAAGTTGCCAAAAAAAACTGTTTAAAGGGACAAGATAGCAATAAATATTACAGGTGTTTTGGTATTACAATGAATCTATTTTCCTAATGCAAAAAGATGTGAGCAGTCTTTTAGCATTTAAAAAGGGGTTCATCAAAACACCAAAATATGTATATGCAATCTTAGTAGCTATTTTACACTTTAAGCATTTTTTTTCTTTTGTTGTTGTTGAATGATTATAAGATATATATAAACTTTGTTCATCAATATTTTTTCTGTTAAGAGCTTAAAAAACTGCATTTGATGCAAGTTTTGGGAAAAGTGAAGGTCTTCGTTCGCTTATGATACTTCCACGCAGAGATAAAAGAACTTAAATTTTTGGTTGGGAAATTTTTTTAATTTGCTGAATTGTACTGCATAAGCTATGAGTATGAATTCATCTTATGAGTTGAGACATTAAACATCATTATTTTTTTAAAAGGTAAGTTCAAGAAGTAATCGTTAAATTTTATGAATCATTTGAAAAAAATTGTGGAATAAGGGCATTTTTGTAGGTCACAGTAACCTCCCCTGCTTCTACAGAATTTCGAAACAATTAAGATATTGAAACGGTTACGATTGTGGAATGGTGTCTGAATATTGGTGGTAGGATTTGTAGCCAGTGCTATATTGATGACTTGGTTTAGAGAAAAATTCTAATCTGATTTAAAGATGTAGGATGTACAACAGTTTTTGCGATGCATTGCCCAACCCTAATATCCAGTAATATTATATTGATATTAAGTGAGATGCACTAAGTAAAAAAATATTCAGTTTAATACCTGGTTAATTTTTTTTAAATCTGAAAAATTTAATTTTTATTTTCAAACAGCCTGATCATCACATCCTGAGACTGCAGTTTTGGATCTTTTCAGAACTCCTCATTCAGAATTGGTGAATAACTGAGCAGATGGCAGGTATCTCAATTGAAGCTGGGAGTGCCTACAAACTGGTAGATAAAGTGAATTCACCAGCGAGTGTTCGCAGCATGGTATGGTTCGACTCGTGAGTTGAAGACAAAGTATGGGTATTTAGCAGTAAGTTACCACCCCTAAGCCAGGGCTAAATCGGAACTGAATTGAGATGACATCCAAAACCAGCTCTGTTATTCACTATTCCTGACTGAGGAGTTCTAGTAGTAAGAACGAAACTACAGTCTCAGTATGTGATGACCGGGCTGTCGGGGTATATTGCATTCAATTTGAAGTAGTTTATCTAATTTGTGTCTTATGTGAAATTTAAATGCACTTCCATCAAAAATCCTAAATTTATTTTCCTTAAAAGCATAGTTATTAATTTAAAATAAATAAAAAATAAAATAAATTATTCCAAAAATAACTTAATGTAGTACAACTAATCTTGGCTATGTTTATCAGTAGAGACGTACCAAGTATTCGGTAACTACTTGGTACTCGGCTTGCTCGGACAATTTGCCGAGTACTTGGTACTCGGGCAAATTTTGATCAGGTACTTGGCCAATACCGAGTAGTTGTAAAAAATTGAATAATGTTCAAAGCAGATGTTACAATTAATAAAAAAAGTGCAAGCATATAAATAATATACTGCAATCATTTACAATTCAAATTTACAAGTCAAATTCAAATTCTGAGAATAATGAAGTTTGTTATGCCTCAATGGAGTAAATCTTATATTTTAATGCCCCAAAGTTAATAAAACTTATATATTAAAAATGGGGCAAAAAGGAAAGTACAGAAAATATGAAATTTTTATATTATTAAATGGATTTTTGCCACTAACAAAATTATTTATAAGACGCATAAAAATACCCTTTCTTAAAAAATAAAACAATGTTAAAAGCACAAATGTGCAAGAACACTGTAGACACGTGTTTTGGCATTACAAGAAATGCTTTTTATAATGCACAAAATGTGAGCTTATGGATTTAAAGACATCTGACAAAAGTCAGATTTTTTTATGTTCATTAGCTCACATTTTATGCACTGAAAAAGATGTTCCTTGTAATGCAGAAGAATGTGTCTGCAGTGCTCTTGCACATTTGTAATTTTAACATTGTTTCATTTGCTTTAAAAAATTATTTACATTTGTCTGACTAGAAGTATAGATTGATATAATTTGTTTTAATTCCAACTTGATAATCCTACCTTTTATGTATTTGTTTATTTTTACTTTAAAAAAAACTTATTTGTAAAATTATTGACACAAACAAAATCTTTTAAATAATACATAATTTAATTTCAGCTGGAATTTTGTTTTAAAAACTATTTTTTTATATGGAGGTCTATACTACTATTCCAATGAGTTCACAATTTGTCACCTGTGTGTCCGTGGTTCTTCTTAAAACATAATTGGAACTCGGTACTCGGCTGAGTAGCGAAAGGCCGAGTACTTGGCTACTCGGCCAAAGTGCTACTCGGTACGTCTCTATTGATCAGAAATTCTGCATAAACTGATTGGTGTCTTTTCTGGGGATATAGGGTTTCATAACTGACAATCATGATAACTGGTTATGTTGTAAGGTATAATAACTATGTTTATGTTTTACAGCCTGTACATTGTAAATTTTCATCCTTTCACGAGGTTACTTTGGGACTGAGAAATTTTCAAAGTTAAAGGGCTGTAAGTTTACAGCCTTATTTTGGCTTTGGTTGACAAAAACTAAACTTTACAAAGTGATTAAATAGTACTGGTTACACTATCTTTTTTTTTTTTTAAATTTCATAGCAGTTTAAAATAATATTGTAATCTTTTACTTGTTAGTTAGAATGCATAGTTCTTAATTATCTATTTAATATATAATATTCTAGGATTGATATAAACTCATTTCCTTTGTTGTTCCTAGTGTAGATCAGGCACCTATGGTTCGAAGTCATTTTTCCTACTGTTTTGAATTGGGATAAAGCACTGTTCCAATGTTACCCCAATCAATGGGGTAAGATTAGGACAAATTTAGATTTTTTTAAATAAAATGTCACTATAACTAGAGTTATTCTTTTGCCATATCTTGTAAGAGGAATACTCAATTGACATATTAGTGATTATTTAGCTTTTTTCTTTGAAAAAAAGATAGGAACAGTTAAACTTTGGAAAATGTTCCAAAGTTATCCCATCCTACAGTACTTTTAATAAAAGGTAGCTTATAATGCTTAACTTTATTTACAAATTCTGGAATACAAAAATCAAGTTGAACAGACAGAAAACAATTGTTACAACAAAACGATTAGAATTCAAAATTGAAATGTGAAGTTGTTTTAACTGATGCAATTTTAATATATTGGGTTTGATGGTTGATATCTAGAGTAGAATGTTAGGATCAGCTTCAGTATATAGTTTTGGTTACCGCATAAGTTAAATTCAGATTTGCATATATAAGTTATGACAGTTGGAAGAACAGGCTATGTGTTTTCAACAGCTGGGGTTTTTTGATGTCCAGCCAAAACCAAAAATGGGTAAGCACAGACTGACAAAAATTGTAAAATCTTTGGAGGCAAGGAAAATTGGTGGGCTCCTGACAAATTGTTTTTAGAATTTGTGAGGAAATTCATAATAACATGGTTTGTAGAATAATATTGTTTTGAAATAACTAATTGCCAAGGTATTTCTTTTTTAGTCAGACCTTCGAGTGAAGTATCTGTAAGGTAGATTTAAAGGTGCAGTTTGAAGTTATGTCTATCAAGCATTCATATTCACATGACGACAGACTACAGGGTTTTCTCAAAGCAAATAACGGTTCAACCACCTACGCATGATCTCACCACACTGCCAGTGGCCCAGAGCGAATTCAGGGGAGGGTCAAAGGGTGACACCCCCCCCCCCTGTGGTGAAAAATATTTTTTCATTAGTTACGAAGTCTTTAGCAATACGTAAGAGAAGGTATAGTGGAGAAATGTTTCTATAAAATAAATTTAAAATCTTTTTTCCTTACTTAGTGTTATTATTGTTGAACTTCACTTTTATAGAAACTGTAAGCTTAAGTGATGATTGACTTTTCAGGCCTAACTGAAGAAAATATAAAGAAATTCTATTGAAATATTGCCAGAAAAAACTTAAGTTCAAATTTGACTGGAAAATTTTATTGGGGTACAAGCACGTATAAAAAAAAAGGGGGAAACTTGCTGTTTACAATCCTGCTCTCCTTAAGTTCACATCTTGATTGCATTGTAAACAGGGTTGGCTTCTGTTGCGAGAGTATTCTGTTATTTGTTCTCTATTCATATTAAATTAAGAAATCATTTATATTTTCAATCCACCTTTTCTTAGAGACAGCTGCAGAGTGCAAAAAATATAATGTTTGATTTTTAATGATATTGTAATTAAACTGTGCTTCGGCTAACATTTCATTATTTTCCCATGCTAAATTCTTATTGGGTATCAAAGATTTCTTTTATGTCATTTTTTGAGTTTTTGCCAGTTTCTGCCACAAATGTGGCAGAAAGGGGTTTTTGCCATGCCGGTTTTAACCGGTTTCTACCAGTGGTTTTAACCACCTCGGCAGAAACTTGCCAACCCTGATTGTAAAAGGGTTTTATTTACAATGTGTGTCTACATGAAGTTGTTGTATAACACTTTAATGCCACATTGTTGTGCCTTTCTTGTTTCTTGTTTTCATGGAACAAAAATTTTCTCGACACATTGACTATAAAAAATGCATAGAAATATGTTGTTTGGAAAATTAACTTTAACTATGAAGAAGTGTAGCAATTAATGAATTTAAATTAACATTTTTTACGATAATGATTTTTTTTAGAATACATATGCTGGTAATTTAATAGAATGACATAAAAATATTATTTGAAATGGCAATACAATGGAACTGCAATTTTCTGATTCAATTGAAACTGAACCCCATTCGGATGATTGGATTTTAATTAGTCAATATTTGTGTTGAAAAGGGGAGAAAAGAACATTTTTAGAGAAAAAGTCTTTGATTAATTGAAAGGAAAGTCAACACATTTACTTGTGTGTGTGCTGAGTATATTTACTTGTGCTGTACATTAGAAGCTTCTGCACTACGACACTGACTCTTCATCCCAATAATGTTTGTGCTGCACCTATACTAGGTTTGTAGTCTAATCTTTTTAAAAATTTATCTTACTTTTATCATCCCATTAACGTTTATGCTGCGCCTACATTAGATTGGTAGTCTAATCTTTTAAAATTTATTTTATACAATGAAACCTGTGTAAGTTGACCACTTGCGGTGCATTACTTTATTGGTCAACTTAAACAGATGGTCAACTTATCGAGGTTGATTTATACGATAAAGGCCTAATTACGTTCCTGAAAAAAGGCTTAATTTACAAGGGTGATCAACTTTACAGGTTTTACTGTATTTTTGTTTCAGAAATTCTGAAAGTGATTCGGAAAGTAGGAGTTTTGATAATTGAAGTTCTACTGAAAGAGATATTCTAAAATCTGAAAAATTGATATGTGTTTCAAAAAACACAGTAGAACTCAGAGTTTACATATTGTATCAGATAAGGGTCTGCAGGGCTTAAAAATCTAAGCATATTTTTTAAAAATTCAATTCTTTGCCACTCGTCGCTCTAGGGTAAAGAACCGAATCCGTACCTGCCACTATTTGTGGTCTAACCAGTTGGATGTGACCCTGAAGATAGCTCTGATTTTCTGATTTAGACCAGAAAATGCGCAATCCCTGGTCCAGAACCCCCAGAGGTATCGTTTCACTTGGAGGAGTGTGTGTAACATCCCCCCCCTCAACTCTTTACCAATGCGCTATTGGAAGAAATCTGTAACCCTTGCTTGTTTTTTGTTTTTAGGTACAATTTTATTTACAGCACATTTTGTACTAGCAACTTTTTACAAATTTGCTCCTTGGCTTGTATTTGCAATAAAAAATTTTATGCATTGACAAGCATTCAAAACCATTGGTGGTCTGTTGTACCGAGACGAGTAAAAAGTGTTTCAGACAACCATTAAGTGGAATGCAGTATACCGTGGTACCAGTGGTTGATCACAGTCAATTAAGAAATTTCCTGTTACAGTCAAACCACATTAATGAGTTGAGCGAGTGGCGCAGACTTCATATTTTTAAGGTTTGTTTTTAAGAAATTTTAATTTTTATAATTTTTTTTTTGGCGGGGGGGGTGTGCCCCCACCCTCATAACATGTGGGTAGGAATTCCTATTGAAAGGGGAATATCCCCTTCCGCTATAACTCTGCAGTAGGGAAAAACCATCGGCCTTCTGGATTTAAAAAAAATCAAGCTATTTATTCGAATAAGACCAAAAGTAGTAGGGCCTATTGGGGGGGGGGGGGTGGAGCTGGTCATGGCGCAGACTTCAAATTTTTAAGGTTTATTTTTTAAAGATTTCAGTTTTTGTGGTGATTTTCTTTCTTTTTTCGGGGGGGGGGGTTGACCCCCTCGTTTTACTTAAGGGGGTTAACTTTTACTTTCAGGGAAGCACCCCCTTCCCGAAAGTAAATGCAATATGGAACATGCATCGGCCTTTTGGATAAAAGTAATTCAAGCAATTTATTGCAATAAGATCAAAAGCAGTGAGTCCTACGAGGGGGGGGGGGGGCGGTGGAGCGGGTCATGGCGCAAGCTTCAAAATTTTAAAGTTTTTCCTTTAAAAATTTTAGTTTTTTGATGGTTTTATTTTTTTTTCTAATTACGGGGGGGGGGGGATGCCCTAGACCCCCTAATACCTGAGGGGTTAAATCCTATTTTAGGGGGAACATCTTCTACAAGTGACTGATATAGGGAAAAGCCATTGGCCTTCGGGATTAAAAAAAAATCAACCTTATTATTTGAATAAGACCAAAAGTAGTAGGGCCTACTGGGGGGGGGATGGAGCGGGTCATGGCGGAAACTTCAAATTTTTAAGGTTTACTTCTTACAAAATTCAGTTTTTATGGTGATTTTCTTTCTTTTTGGGGGGGGGGGGGTTGACCACCCCACTCCCCTTTTACCTAAGGGGGTTAACTTTTACTTTCAGAGAAGCACCCCATTCCCGAAAGTAAACGCAATATGGAACAGGCATCGGCCTTTTGGATAAAAGAAATTCAAGCAATTTATTGCAATAAGATCAAAAGCAGTGAGTCCTACGAGGGGGGGGCGGTGGAGCGGGTCATGGCGCAAGCTTCAAAATTTTAAAGTTTTTCCTTTAAAAATTTTAGTTTTTTGATGGTTTTATTTTTTTTCTAATTACGGGGGGGGATGCCCTAGACCCCCTAATACCTGAGGGGGTTAAATCCTATTTTAGGGGGAACATCTTCTACAAGTGACTGATATAGGGAAAAGCCATTGGCCTTCTGGATTAAAAAAAAATCAACCTTATTATTTGAATAAGACCAAAAGTAGTAGGGCCTACTGGGGGGGGGGGGTGATGGAGCGGGTCATGGCGGAAACTTCAAATTTTTAAGGTTTACTTCTTACAAAATTCAGTTTTTATGGTGATTTTCTTTTTTTTGGGGGGGGGGGGTTGACCACCCCACTCCCCTTTTACCTAAGGGGGTTAACTTTTACTTTCAGAGAAGCACCCCCTTCCCGAAAGTAAACGCAATATGGAACAGGCATCGACCTTTTGGATAAAAGAAATTCAAGCAATTTATTGCAATAAGATCAAAAGCAGTGAGTGCTACGGGGGGGGGGGGGGGGTGAGCGGGTCATCGCGCAAACTTCAAAATTTTAAAGTTTTTCCTTTAAAAACTATAGTTTTTTGATAGTTTTGTTTTTTTTTTCGGAGGGGGGGATGCTCTAGACCCCCCTAAACCTAAGAGGGTGAAATCCTATTTTAGGGGAACATCTTCTTTTACAAGTGACTCTGCAATAGGGAACAGCCATTGGCCCTCTGGATAACGTTCAAGCTATTTTTGTTCCATTAAGACCAAAAGCTGTGTGGCCTACGGGGGGGGGATAGTTGAACGGGTGGCGCAGACTTCAGATTTTTACGGTTGGTTTTTGAAAATTTTTAATTTTCATATTTTTTTGGGGGGGAGGGGGGCCACCCCTACCCCCATGACCTGAGTAGGGTAAATTTCTATTTAGGGGGGCATCTCCTTACGCCAGTAACTCTGCAATAGGGAACTGGCATCGACCATCTGGATAAAAAATTTAAGCATTTTATTCGAAGAAGGACAAAAGCAGTATGGCCTGCGATGGGGGGGGGGAAAGGGGTAGTTGAGCGGGTGGCGCAGACTTAATATTTAAGGTTGGTTTTTAAAAATTTTTATTTTTTTTATTGTTTCGTTTTTTTGGTGGGGGGAATCACCCCCAGCCCCCACCCCATGACCTGAGGGGGGGGGAATTACTATGTAGGAAGAACATCTCCTTCCGCAAGTAACTGCAATAGGGAACAGCCATCGGCCACCTGGATAGTAAAAAGTCTATTCCATTAAGATTAAAAACAGCGGGGTGTACCAAATGGGGGGGGGGAGTGGGTCATGGCGCAGACTGCTTCAGTCAAAAAAGGGGATGTTTTTCAAAACTATCGATTTTTTAAGATCTTGTATTGGGGAACAGCCCCCCTGAACCCCTCCCCGTACCACATGAGGGGCTACCTATTTTCCATTGGGGGAGGGGTAGCGCCCTTTCCGCAAGAACTGAATATTAAAACCTGCAATAGAAAAAAGTGAGAGGGCCATTTCTCACTCCTAGCATGCCATCTTTTCACCTACGGTGCACGCTGGGGTTAAGGGTGCCAGTTTTTCACCCATTTTAAGGGTGAGATTTCGGCACCGTATAGGGTGTCGCTGGTGAACAAGCTTTTCACTCTTGAAAGGTGCCAATCGCAACCTGTAGTTTTAACACTGTAGGAGCTGTTTAATAATCGTTGAAGTTTCCGGAGGAGGCAATGAATATTGAATATATATATATATATATATATATTTATAGGATGTTCGCTTACCTTAAAATTCAGATCCTAGGTTGGCTTTCATTGATTTTTTTTTCTAAATCATGCTGTATAGCGGCACCCACTGCAACTACTGGTACCATCTCTTGCCCTAAAGCAGAGAATTGGTTCCCCTCTTATTCGTACTGGTTACCTCCAAAATTTAATTTTGGCACTTACATCCCTTTGCTTCTCACTGCTTCACTGCTTCAAATGTAATCGAAAATAATTTTAAAAACAAAATCACAGAAAAAATTAATTTATTCACTACATTTTGTAAAATACACGCAAAAGCAATTTAAATTTAATGTTCTAAATGTTCTAGATTTAATATTCTAAATGACGCATTAAAAATAAAAGGGCAGGTGAATTCTTAAAAGAAAAAAAAAATTAGTAACCTCCCGCATGACAAATCAAAGTTGTTGAAACCGGTTACCCCGCCTTTGTAGACCTACAAGAAAAAAGCGTGCAAGATCCCTAAACTTTCAAAAACAGCTTTTTGCACCGTCTCATCTTCAAGCAATTATGACGCCTATGCAACTATTTGGAAACACGCGGAACTTTCAAAACGTTTTCTTTATATCACCTAGCCTTCACCCACCAATGGTTTACTTTCAAAAATCATCACAAGTGGGGTAATAGAGTTTGTTTCAATTTACCAAAGCTGAACCTTCTTCCTTTAAATTATTATAAGTTGATTATTTAGCGATATCGCTATTTATTTCTTTTTGTTTGTGTGTGTGTGTGTGTGTGTGTTCTCGAATTATTATTGCACTTCCTCTGCATCCTGCAAATTATGCTGTGAAAAATTATACCATCAAATGGAACGTGTCAGTAATCTCATATCCCAAAAATACTCGAATTTAAATCATCTTATGTCAATACATAACTCGATTTACGAACGAAAACTTTTTGATGAACTTTTAAGTACTAATGGTCAACGAACTGAGGGTCAGAATTTTTAGCTAGTTCATATATGACAGTCACAGCAGATCCGTAATCGGATTACGTGAACTTCTATTAAGCTCTAAGACTAAAATATATGCTGTCTAGACTGGTTTTTAGATTTGAAAACACGATATTTTTGATTTCCTGCTTCCTTTTACACGAAAATTTCAAGTACAACATGGAAGCAATTTCTTTTGGGTCGATAGGGTTCATACTTCATTTCTATCAATGAAATTACTAAAGTTAAATATACCTCGCTCTCTGTTATGGGTTCAAAATGCGTTATTTTCACCAGTTGCAAATTTTTATTTTCAAAAATGTTGAACAGTAGCAGATTTGTTTAAATCATGAGAATGAAAATTTAACTTTCATGATTTGCGGTTAAATATTTTCTATACTCCTAGTTATTTCCATATGCATTACAAACACTCACATTATGCGTCGAAAAGGATTTTAAAGTCTTTATTTCTGGAGAGAAAGCGTAAAATTAATGCAAAACATGAAAATATGAGTGAACAAGTTGTTTAAAAAAGAGTAATACATTTTCTTTAATTCCAGATGCTATATAGCTTAGAATTTCAATGAAGGGAGTTATTATTGCCATCTCATCTAAAAAAGAATTCTTGAAACCAAATTTTCAAAAAACAAATACGAATTGTTGTCCGGATCTATGACTAGAATCTAGACCGACGGTCTAGACTAGAACAGCAGTCGGCAACTGGTGGACCGCGGTCCACGTTTGAGCCGCGGAAGGTCGAAAACTACACGATCAAAAATGTTTGGAAAGTATAAAGTGTGTGAATGTATTTAAAAAATACTTTTAAGTAGACAACAATGCGTTTCAGTACCTCCTTGATGGGCCATTTTACAAATAACTGTGAGACAGTTTTGAGTTTTAAGGTTTAGCTTTAGATATTCCAAGACTAGCAGAGACGGTAGAGATGATGGTTTCTCCAGAAGCAGAATGGGCAGATGTAGCTGCGAAGTTTCTCCGCCTTTCAAAGCCTTTGCTCTAAATGGAGATAATAGATTTTCAGGATGACATTTCCATATAAACACATAAAACTACATTCGCGAAGAAATTCTTGAAATAAAACATGTCCCAGAAAAATATGAAAATTTCAAAAATCAGACATTTTCCTATCTGCTACGTTTGGCTCTACAAATATTTGTGAAATTTCTTTTTCAGAAACAAATTTTTTGAAGAACAAACTTCGCTCAAGATGGACACCCGCACACCTTTAAGGGCCTTGAAGGCACTATTCGTATAAAATTGATCCCCATGAACTCAACGTTAGAAAATTAGAATACCGCTTATGTCCTTTCTATCATTGATTTTTGAATAAATCTGCCTATTGTACATTATATTTCATGTTATTTTGTAAGCGAAAATTGAAAACAAAAATAATAGTTAAAAACTTGATGTTTTCATGGCCCCAATAAAATTCTCTCACATCACCTAACATTAATTGCTGATCCCAGATCTTGACCCTATATAGATATTTGGTTGCAAAAACAAAATCAGATGGAGACATGAATTACTCTGTGCATTGTATCACAACATAACTCAAATCTTTTTTATGTGAATAGAGTTATAGCATCACACCAGTAAGAACAGAGCTCAAATATGGAACAAAAAATATTTCAATTTTCAATACAGAATATGGTTCGTCGTTGCTTATTTATGGCACCCTAATAAATGTATTGCCTCTTTTAAAAGACGGAACAAAATGCAAATAGTATATTTACTTTAAAGTTCTTCTTACTTAGAACCATCATGTAGATCTTCATCTATCATTATGCAGTACAAGAACGTCAAACAGTGCTTACTGTATCAAAATTATACAGCGTAACAAATGAATCTGAGATATTCTTTCCCATATAAATTCAAAATGTTTATCTAAACACCGCGATGTGTCCGCATACTTTTTTTGAAAAAATGCAGTTTTGACCTTATTTTTAGGGGAGCATTTAAAACTATTTCACATGCCTTTGCTTATTAAATCACTTTTTTTAATTTTCCTATAGTTTTACATTACAGCCCAGTAAATTTAGGACAAAAATAGGGTCGATGCGCGACAAATTTATAATTAGCTGAAATTTTCAGGATTAATTCTTAAACATGTGTAGAACAAATCCTGAAAAGTCCCCTAAGTTCCCAAGTGAGCTTCTATCCAAAATGGCGGGTTAAAGATGGCCGCTTAGTACTTTTTGTTTTCCTTATAACTCGGTCAAAAATGAAAATTTTTCAGTTCTGAAAATAACTGTAGGCTCTAGAAATAATATTGTTTCGATGCATAACTTACAATAACCAATAAAAAATTTCGAACATTTGTTTTGACACTAAAAACTGAAATTTCTGTGTTCTATGCAACATGCAGCAGAACACCATAAGCTACTAAAATAAATGTTTTTGCATTTTTTGGGGGTTTTTTCTAAATATTTTCCCTCATACATTAGTCAATAGTTGTTATTTTGCAGTTTTAAAAATATGCTATGCATGTTTGAATTGGTGCTTGTGTTTTACCGACATTTCCCCGTAAAAAACTATAAACACATATGATCTGCAAATTGTGTTTTTTTTGCCTGAAATGCAAAATTTTTGGTGTGAAAACTCCATGCTGATCTGTTTAGCTGTTTAAAACTACCATAAATCGTAAAGTGGCTCCAAATTCCTTTTGTAATGTTAAATGAATTTAAAAAAAAACACTCACTGTAACGACAGAAACTGTCAAAAGTCGTTCAATTTTTTTTTTCTTTTTAATAAACAGATCAATGTTATCTCAAAATGGTATTTTTTGTACATTTTAGGTTGCAAATAGTCACTCAAGAATCCTTATATATTATTTCTGTAGCCTGTTTTTGGTTTCTACGCCAAATTTCCCTCAATTCTTGATCGATTTCTTTGATTTACGGCTAATTTTATAGCTTATGGTGCTGGCTACTGACGAAAAATAGACCCAAGGTCTAAAAATTGTTTCTTTTAGCCGAAAAACCTGTTTTAAAGAACCAGAATAAGGTTTTCGGTCAATTTTATAACTTTAATTTGCGCTTTGACCGACAGAGCTGAGTAGCTTGATCGGCAGAGCGTTCTCTTCGTAACCAGGAGATTACGTGTTCGGGCCCGCGTCCGGACAATCTGCATCAAAAAAATTAGAAAAATATCGCGCATTACATGAACACTGAATTAAATGAATAACAACTGTGAGGGAATAGAATAATTAAGAAGGAAACGCTCCTTGCTGATATGAAAACATTCAGTAATTTTGTGCTAAATTACTTCGAAATTGCGTGTTTTTTTTTTTTTTTTTTTTTGAAGCTTTGGCTCTGGAAAGAAAATTAAAGCATAATGTAAGCGAAAATATTAGTAACAGGTTTAAGATTTCAGACTACAATAGAATTGTTTTTTGTTCAGAAAAAAAATAGTGAATCGTATATTGAAATATATATTCTTCTAATGAGTTTTTGACTCTTTGTACAAATAAATAAAATACTACCTCAATTTGAAGGACACTGAATTAAATGAATAACAACTATGAGGGAATAGAATAAATAAGAAGGAAACGCTCCTTGCTGATATGAAAACATTCAGTGATTTTGTGCTAAATTACTTCGAAATTGCGTGTTTTTTTTTTTTTTTTTTAAGCTTTGGCTCTGGAAAGAAAATTAAAGCATAATGTAAGCGAAAATATTAGTAACAGGTTTAAGATTTCAGACTACAATAGAATTGTTCTTTGTTCAGAAAAAAAATAATGAATCGTATATTGAAATATATATTCTTCTAATGAGTTTTTGACTCTTTGTACAAATAAATAAAATACTACCTCAATTTGAAGGGTAAAATATATATTTTTTCTTCTTTTTGCTAAAAAAACAAATAGCTTATCACATTTTTACTACATTCGAAAAGCTACGCTGAAAAAAGAGCATAGTTCAATTTATTTTGTATTTTAACCGTGCTGTTAAATGATGAACACGTGCTGCCATCTAAGTTATAACGGTTTAAGCAGCATGCGATAACAAATTGTAAAAATTTTCAAAAATAAAAACATTTTTCTTCAATATCTTATCTTATATATTAATCCCCTCTCATTTTAAAACTTATCAGGCTGGCCAATGACAAAAAAAAAAAGACTTACGGTCGAAAATTCAAGTTTTCGAAATCGCCTCTTGCTGTGTCAAGACCTTGATGCTACGTGTAGTTCTTATGCATTTTTTTAAAGCAAAGTTCTAATGCAGTTTTCCATTTTTTACGTCGCTTTCGGCAAAAAAAAATAAAAGCCTTTGTGTGTGTTCATATTTTAATAAAGCTTAACAGCTTTTAGACTTAGTTGTTTGGTTTAATTGATAAGTTTTTGTCGGTAGAGCGTTTGGCTGTAAACTATCTGAACTTCGGGCAAGTTTGGGCTGTCCGACATAATATCAAATTTATATTAGTATTACGCATTACATGTGCTCATAACATACACACCTAATAAAATAAATGCAGTGGGAATGCTACTTGGTGTTTCGACTCCTTTATGCAGGCTACAGTTATCATTCGGATAAGTTGATTGTTAATCGAACTGTGTTCTTTGACTACATCCAGACCACTCAACATAATGTAAGCATAAAAAAGTATTAGATTTACCTAAAGAAATCCTTTTTGTGCAGAAAAACATTTTTATTGTATGCTAAAATGTAGATGTTTCTAATAGCAGTGTTCGACCTTTTGTACAAATGAAAAAATACTACGCCCGATTAAAACTACGAGTTTCACTCAGTAAACCTTTAATTTTTTATTCGCGCGAATACGATATAAAGCATTAAAAGTATTATCAACTTCATTAGCAAGAAATTATTTTCTACTCCTCTGCTTTCTGCTGAAAAAAAAAACATTTTGTCTACGTTCGAAAAATTACACTTAAGAAGGGACTCAGTTCAACTGGTTTTGGTTTTGAATTTTAAGTGTTCGATTAAAAGATAAACATGTGAGGGCATTTAAGCCGTAACGGTTAAAGCAACCTTCTATGTGAAATAGTTCAATATTCAAAGATAAAAACACTTATTTTCAATCAAATTTATTACTTCTCTAGAATGTTTGTTTCAATCGCTACGTGAGATCTTCGTCATTCTTTAATCAAATTCCATGCTTTGCGAATAATTTTAAATCGTATCATGCTGGTTAATGACAAAACACAGATGCATGATCTTATTATTATTATTATTATTTTTTTTTTTTTTTGGCAAAAAGCTTTTTTGCTGTTTTTTACTACGCATTCCTTAAATGAATAGCTTTCGAAAAGGAAGGCGCAATTGCTAGGTTTGTTGGGGTGTCGGGCTGTTAGTCAGAATGGCGCCAATTCGAATACGTGCCAATAAATATCTCTTTAATGTTTCTTTTTTTCCCGTCATATGCTGACATGTGCAGGACTGTATTTCCCACAACCTGTTTTTTCACATGCACAATTATTTCTTTTTCACGAGTCACCACTCAGCCACACTTTTAATGACATTTATGTTTGCATTGAAAATATGTACGATTAAAAGGGGAGCTATGATCAAATTATCACAACGTTGTATTTAACGAGGTTTTGTTACTGATGTCTTTAAATTACATGCCTTCTCTTCTGCGCTTACTTTTTTTTCGGTTCTTCTTCATAATGTTCTTCCTTTAAAATTCTTAAAGAGCGAAATGCCTTATGAAACGATTTGAAGCACAGTGCGGAGTTCCGCTCGGGTCGACTAGTATTTTTTTTAATTATGTTTTCATATAATTATGTGACAATGGAAAAAATGTCAGTGAACGATCACTGCCTTCAAATTTAGGAAGTTCTTTTGGGGAAGTTAAACTTCAGAAGAAACTAGCTGATTTGTGCATCACATGACTTCCTTTTACACCAATTTAATGTTATTTCCCCATTACTGCAATTTTAATGTGATTAAAGAGAAACTCTTTAAATATCACCAGCAATCGCCACATTGAAACCAGATTTTGAACAAAATCGCCAAATTGGTCACCAAGTTGGCGACAAGACTTGGCGACCAAAAGAGTGGTGATAAATTGCCAAGTGTCCTCCAAATTATAACACCACTTGAGTTTGCATCAAAATTAACAAAAAATTCCCCCCAAAAAACGTGCAAAAGACCCCTTAAGAAACACCCGAATGCAACCAAAAAATGGAAATTAAGGCCGATTTCTGAGTGAAAAAATTTTCGCGAATACAATACTTCCTTTTTGTAAAAAAGGAAGTAAAAAGGGGTTTTTTAATAAGAAATGAGCGTTCTGTTCAGTCTTCCACAGTTTTTGACCAGTATGCTGCTGTTTTCAAATCAAACGATAATTTACGAGATATCTCAAATATGAATTAGCCCCTCAACTACCATCGCTTTTTGGTTGGGTTTCTCTGCGAAAGGGTAAAAACACAAGCGTGGCAGCTAGCATTGAATTAGTAGAGCCTTTTGTTAAGCCACCCACCCCCAATCTCTTTATCCATTAAAGATGAATCATTTCTTATGCACGCATTGGCAATGGACGAGTCAGACATGTAACAAAAAGACATATTCCTCAAATACTTCAGGTATCTTCAGAAAATACTTCTTTTTATGTGAAGCAGTGGTTTTTAATGGATACGCTGATGCATTACTAACTAACATTGGGAAGAAATAAAGAGGAGTGATTCCGAAAATGTCTGAGACCACTGCTTTTTGGAAAAAATGTAGTGAGAACGACTTTGTAGGCTAACTTTTTGCGGAATTCTAAGAACAAATCAAGATTAATTCAAATTATGATGGGATACTTCCGATTAGGAGGAATGACTGTTGTACAAAAGGATAAGGAAGCCAATGTATTAGTTTGCTCAATTGCGATAAAACATGCCAGAACAACACCAGACCAGTTGCAGTAATAGGTACTGATGCAGATCTGCTCTTGATTCTAAGTGAAAGTGGTATGTCTGGAACATCACTGTATTTTTTACCGCCAAACCAATTTGATACAAAGAAAAATGTTACAATGTACTGAAAGTACAAGAAGCCTTGGGTCCCTTGAAGGATCCTCTTCTTTTGCTCCACGCAGCCACAGGATGTGACTCCGGCTCCACGTCAGCTATATTCAGAAAGGGTAAATGTTGAGCCTTCAAGTTGCTAGAGGAAAATCTTAAACTGCTTTCTCTGATCTCACAGCTTAGTAGTTTTCAGCTTGATCCATCCAGAAAAGGTCACCCAACATCTTTTTGGTGGGAGCAACCCTTAATTTTCTATACATCTTACGATACAACCGCTATAATAATTAAGTAACCAAAACTCCTTCTTCAAAATTTAAAGCTTGGCAACTCTTCCATCCGCAAATACAGTTGCTTCACAAATTTCATTTTGTGTTTATGCAATAGTACAACAGTGGCTTAAGAAAAACATGAATCCAATGAAATGGGGATGTGTTATGAAAGGAGATGGACTGTTCACAACGCTTTTGTCACTTCCCGAAGAGAATTCCGCATTTCAAGTTCTGTGACTACAAATTAACACAGAGCCGACCTTCGGCCGATTAGAGCAAAATAGTCCAATCGGGCAGCGCATTAGCAAGGCCCCGCTTCAAAAGAAAAAAAATCCTTTAGGTAAACAAGGGAAAAAATGTATCAAAATAAAAAGTTCAAATTTAGTTTTTAATTAAGGTTTCTGGGAGGATGGAGCTACTTTTAGCTAAATCCATTAGGTAAAGTTAGGTTTGTGAAGCATTTAGCTAATTGTAAATTCTCCAAAAGCATCAGGAGTTATAATTAGCAAAATATATTTCCAAAAATACTTGTGTGAAATAAAATTCCAGAAAGAGTTTAACTGTGTTTAGTTAACATCTGAAACCAATGGCCGTACCGACTGTACCCATTTCCAACCGGTCAGAAGAAATGGAAATAGGTAATAAATAGGGCCTAAAAGACCAAATTTTTAACGATTATCGTTGCGATTGATGACTAACAAAGTAAAGACCCTACCTCAGGTCCTAACTATCGCATGGGCAAAGCGAAAGACACCCAGATTTTAGGGGCCCCAATGTTGTCTTTTAAATTTAGCTTATTAAATATATTTTAATTTATTCAGTTATTTATTTATTTATTTTTGGTGGGAAAAGTGCAAAAATTCAACAACGATGATTTTTTCTGTTATATACAATTTATAACAATGCACTGTATAATCTTGAATACCACTAGCTCCAAATATCACCAGTACTCTTATTATTGTGCAATTGTTAAAGAACATCCATCCCTCAATTACAGTGAGATTGATGCTAAAAACATCTTCAAAATAGTTCCATAGAAAACAAATTGTCCACAGCTACCTGAAAAAATTGAGCATTCAGTGTTGTCTCACAATCGGTTGCTGATAAAAACCCGAATCGCTATTATATTTTTCACTCTCTTTTTAGGAAAAAGATGCGTATGGGATTAGGGATTACTATTTTCATTTGGTCTTAGCTGCAGTTACTGATCTTTTTTTTTTTGAAGGTTATTTCAATGAAAAATTTCCTTCGAAAAGAAATCTACATCAGAATGACAGTCAAATATTATTACTTTTGATTTCCCCAACCTTTTTTTAACCGCGGACCAATCTTCATATTAATATGATTCTCGCGGGCCAGAACACATATATAAAAAAAAATTCCCCTAGATCAGCGGTTCCCAACCTTTTCCCCCTTGCGAACCCCTTCCAAACCCCGAAAGAAGTTGGCGAACCCCTTGGGTACTAAGTAATAAGTAACAAGCAAAAAAAAAAAAAAAAAAAAAATTGCGCGGGCACACAACTACACATAGACAATAAAATTTCTGAGATTTAGTTTGATGCTGCTGCATAGTTTATAACAAGAACGAAAGCATAATTGTAAAATATTGAATTGCAAATATTACTACGAACTAAAATGATCGCTAAAAAATGAATGAACAACAAATTCAACAAAAAATAAACACAGTGATTATTTTGTGTTGAGCTTCAATCAACTTCAAAATTATGAAAATAGAATGTTTGGAACAAAGAGGCTCTAAAAGTTTGGCTGAAATTTTTCTGACCCTAGGGTACATTTATCTCTATTATCACTAAATCAGAAGTGAATTAAATATTCATCTTTAAAATACCTTTCAGAGAACTCTCAGATTAGCTAAATGAAATTTTTTTCTTACTGTAAAATGAGAAAGATCTCTCTAAGTCTTCTTGAAAAAGACTACGAGCCTAGCTGTTTGATAAAGATTTACTGCTTACATCAATTGTTTGATTGCCGAAAAATTTTCTTGTAATTATGCTATAAATGCGGTGTAAACTGCGTATATTGAAAAATAATAGAAGCGTATATTTTCAATATACGCATTTACACTAATTTTTACTCAAAAGGTAATTTTAACAAAACAAATATTGTTAAGCTCACTCACTACAAGAAAAATTTTCTGCACAAATCTCATAAATTCCTTATTTACATACAGCGCAAACTAAGTTGCATGGTTAAATTCCGTTGATTTTTTTTTACTGCTTAAACTTAACACTGCCAAACTTTCACCCTCGAAAATTTTCTATAGTAATGAATTTTTCATACTTCCTGCGGTATTTTTAGTTGCTAACCGTTCTTTCCCTTTTCCAACAATAAAGCTCGAAGTAAATTATAGTGTATGTAGGGTGAAAATTATAACAACAAGCAAGCGCGTGATCACACTTCTATGCATTTTTGACTCAATATAAGAAAAGAGCGATAGACCTTCGTCAGACGACTCAAATGGTAAAGAAACTAAGCATGAAAATATTTTAGACGCTCGTATATGCTCCATACTCCATGTAATGTTTCCATCGAGTCAGAAAATCAGAGCTGTCTTTAGGGTCCCATCCAAATGGTTAAGCCACAAAAAGTGATAGGTACGGGGGATTCTGGAGTGAAGAATAGAGCCTTTTTAGCATGTCTTCAGGGCTATCACCTATAATTGTCAATCGAAGCACTAAAACCGGCACTTCGCAATGACGGACTAAATCATTTAAATGTAAAATATGTCAGGAAATAGGCAAATATTTTCAAGCTGAGAGTATCAAATGTGCGAGAGACAAATGAATAGAAAAGGAGCAAAATTTGGTTGAAACCGCTTGAGCATTAAACTTCATCAGAAACAGGCATGTTAAAGCTCCGCCATTACAATATTTTTTTTTTGTGAACCCACTGAAAACCTCTCGCGAACCCCCAGGGGTTCGCGAACCACCGGTTGGGAAACGCTGCCCTAGATCTCAAAAAAAAAAAAAAAAAAAAATGGAAAAGGAAACAAAATTACTAACGGATAATTTTGTTATCATTACTTGTTACTAATGTTGGGCGAAGTTTGCATCTGATTTCCAGAAACCGATTTCTGAACATTTGGCTTCAAATTTGCATCATTCCCAGTAAGCAAAATATCTTGCCTCAGTATTGCATAAAGGTTGACATGCAAGAAAAATCATCTTGCATTAATACTGCCTCAATGTTGTTATGTTACTCCCTTTATGCTGTCAGCAGGCTGCCACAATATTGACTGACAAGGTGTATGCAGCATAATATCAGGAAAATATCAAGGTAGGCTGCTTTTTTAACATTGCATACGTATTGATATGACAGGATAATATCAAGATGTTGTCATGACAGCATGAAATCAAGGTCTAGGCAAGATGATCTTGCTTTTGTAATCTTGCATACGTATTGATATGACAGGATAATATCAAGATGTTGTCATGACAGCATGAAATCAAGGTCTAGGCAAGATGATCTTGCTTTTGTAATATTGCATACGTATTGGTATGACAGGAAAATATCAGGATACATTGACATGACAGTATGAAATCAGCACGTTTGCAAGGTGTTTTATCCATTTATTTATTTGTATTATTTTCACTTCAAACTCGAGAATTAAATTTCATTCATTAATTATTTCTGTTATTCTTCAAGATAGTTTTCTAGTCTGAGAATATTTTCTTAAAGCTGACATCTGATCGGAAATTCATATAAAGATATTAATAGTACTCGCAATTTAATTTAAAAAAATGAAAGTTTCTTCCTTATTGCGTAATACTTGACTTATTTTTTAAATTCTTGCTTCTAATTGTATTATAAAGACATAAAATGCCTATTTAGAAATAATTGCGGAAGTTTTTATAGCACATTTAAGAGTAAAGGTAGCAAAATAATAAATAAATACAATAAAGTACATTTTCAAATGGATGTCAGCATTGAAAATATCCCATAGACAAAACATATGAATTTATCTCAAAGAATAACATAAATAACCATTGAATAAAATTAATCTTACTTGTGAGATTGAAGTGATAATACGAAATTCTGGACTTCATGTCCTTTGTTATTTTCGGCCATTTCTAACATTGATCGCACATCGTCTGCGATATGACTTGTTTAGTACTATATTAATAAACAAATGCAAATATCAGTTATTCATAAGTTATTCCTAAAACAATACTATTCCACACTAATAACTAAGCAACCAACTTAACGAAGCCTAAAAAATGCAAAGCCACGTGCAACTCCTCTGAACCGACTGAATCAATGTGCCAGCAATGCGAGGGACGCTGGGTAGAAAGAACTGTGCGCATGCTCAAGTATCAACGAAGGTCCACCTGCTCTATTGTGTACTAATTACCTTGACGGCGACAGCATGAAATCAATATCATCTTGACGGCATCAACATGTATGCAATGTTGTTATTTTAAGGTTATATCAATATTGATATTTTAAGATGAATGCAATGTTGCATACGTGTTGTTATAGTAATATTGCTTTTTAATCTTTATGCAAGCTTTATGCAGTATGAAACACGTCAATATTGACGCCGTCAGTATAATATCAAGACCTGTCAAGGTTGATGCAAGAAATTTTGCTAGTAGGGATTGTGGCTAAACGTGGTTTTTGTTTTTTAACCTTGAAAAAAAACAGCGGGATACATGAGTCAGCTTTGCAGGCCGTACGTTGGGCACTTCTGCTCTATACATTGAACGGCGCAACATTTATGAATTGTATGTTGAGTGCTCGTTTATTGTTTTAATTTAAGAATAAGACTAGTAGTGCATAGTTGCTATGAGACCAAATAATATGACAGGAGTAAAATTTTAGTGAGACTAACGTAAACGTTGAATTTTTAAGCTGAGCGTTAATCTAACAAGTGACTGAGTGAGGACGACTCGAAATCTAGTTCTGGGGCACCATATTGCCGAGATTGGGATCTGTCGTCCTATCCCTTTCCTTGCAGAGAAGGGAGCGTTTGGAGTTCTCCAAAGATTACCTCATCTTTTTCTTAATTTTACCAAAAATTGACTAAATTTGAAATTTTAAATTCAATTTTCAAAATTCTCGAACTTCTTTTCCAGCCTGAAACTGATTTTTTAAAACTTCAGTTTATCAGTCAGTGTTAAACTTGCGCAACGTTTTTTAAATTCACTCTCATTCAGTTTCGTGTCTCAAATTAAATGCAATTATTCTGTAAAGGGCCACGACAGAATTCTTCAATCAGACCCCGCATTCGTTAAATCCGGCTATGAATAAACAGTTAATATAAACATTATATAACAGCTAGATGCCAACGAAAACGCAGACCTTTAATGTTTTGCGTGCATTGTTTAAGAGAAACATGTAAAAATTCAACTTCTGTGCACAGTTTCGAAGATGAGGATGATGATATTGAATGATGATGCTTTTTTTTCTCTAGATTTTTACTGACATTACTATCTTATCTTTATATATTTTACATGCTTTTCAAAAATATATTGTATGTCAGTTTTTAAAGTAGGGTCTGGTGGGGTAAAGTGGTCATAAAATCGCAGGTTTTCAACTTAGGTAAATAATAAATACAACAAATTCTTTAAACACTTCAATTTTTTTTGTTGTTATTTTACATTGCATTATTAAAGAACACGGTTCATTGAATTTCAGGAAGAAAAACATTCATTTTAGTAGTTTTATAGCATTTTCTTTTCCTTATGTTTTTATGACCACTTTACCCCATGGGGTGGGGGAAAGTGGTCATAGCATGGGGTAAAGTGGTCATAGTTGAAAACAGATGCAAAACTATTATAAATAACCTTAAAACTTGTATATTTCGGTTCTTTTTATAGCTACAAGTATATTCACGAGTACATGCGTGTATACACGAATATATTCGTGTCGTGTTATACACGAGTAAACACGTTCCTATATGAGCAGATACATGTATACATCAGATATATACATGCACGTGCCTACTCAAGTGTATACGTGTATATACGAGTATATAAGCATATATACGAGTACATAAGCATGTATACGTGATAACCTACAGGAGTGCATACGTGTCTACATGAGTACATACGTGTCACGTGTATACACGTGTCATGTGTATACGAGTATATACGCGTATAAACGAACATCATATGCGCGTATGCACTTGTATCTCGAGAAAATACGTGCATACTTGAGTATTTATGTGTACAGTAGACCTATATACGCATATATAAGTGTACATACATACATATACGGGTATACACGAGCTAATTCATGGATACATCCAGTGCATCTTTGGGTATGTATCAACTCACGTATATATATATGGAAGCACGAGTATATATGCATGTATAGGAGTAAACACAATCATATACCTGTATAGATGTATATACGTACGTTTACGTGTATACACCAGTACATGTATGTATACACGAGAATATACGCTTATATACATGTCGGCCTACAGAGTGAATTTAAGCTCTTGGGCAAAAATCAAAGGGTTGTGAGAGGGAAGGACAAGAAGCTAAGAATCATAAGGAAGTTATAATCACCGACGCGCTACATGCACAAAAAGCCAGAAACTGATGGATGCAAAGCAGGGCACAAATTTGTTGCACAAAGATGCTTTTACCAACTATTTTAGTTTTTAAGAAATATTTAGAGCAGTTGTTAAAAGTTACGGCCTGTAGTAGCATCGCAACAAAGGCGCAGCGGCTTATGAAAGTTCTTCAAAAGTTTCGTTATTGCAACAGAGAGTGCTTAATGATTGCGACGCACATGTATTACAGCTGCAGGCCGCAAATTTCATCAATCGCTTTAAAACTTTCTTGAGACCTAAAATGCTGTGTAAAATTGTCTTTGTGTAATAAATTTGACTTTTTTTGCATCCATCAGTTTCTGGCTTTGCGTGCATGTAGCGCGTCAGCATTGTATTTGTGACCATATGTTCCTTATGATTCTTGCTTCTTATCCTCCCTTCTAACACATTTTAATAATTTGCTCAAGAGTTTAAACTCAAACTGTATACTTGTATTTCTTATGCTTGTATGTAAGTGTCTACTCGAGTACGACTGCGTATATTACGTGTCTACCTGAGTGTATAAGTTTTCATGTATATACGAGTATAAGTGCGAGCATATACGTGTTTAGTAGAATGTATAGCGGTATGGATAAAAAATACTTGGACATACCTATATACATATTTATTGGCGCATTTATGTGAATACGCCTATGTACGTGCCTACACGAGTATTTATGCGTATATATACGCATATACTCGTATATTTAACCCCATTTACTGTAAAAACAATACATATTAAGTAAAACTAATATTTAATCTGTATCTGCCTTATACACTGAAAGATTAAGTACATTACAAGAACAATATTCGTTAAGCCTAATATTATGACCACTTTACCCCATCTTACTTAAATTGTTCTAAAAAATTACCTAAAAAAGATTCAGCTAACTACTAATGAGTAAGAGCTCTTGAGACATGTAGGAAGCTTCCTGTGCAGTCAATCTGTTCCTAATTCTAACAAACAAAATTTCCCAAGGAAGTTAAAATAGGTGTTTAGATTTTTAAATTTTTCATATTGACGCAAAATATTTTTTTTTACTGAATAAAATTTTGCCAGTTGTAAAATTTTGTATTCAAAATGTAGTTTCTGACTGTCCTACTCTAAACTAAAATTTTCACATTCATTCGAACATTTATTTCCAAGCTATAGCGATTTATTTGACGTATGACCACTTTACCCCATTGACTACTTTCCCCCACCAGACCCTACTAAATAAATGATATTCTGCTTTTTTTTTTTTTTTCGAAAATTCATTATAAGGTCACTTTTTTCTCTTATCATATTCTCATTCCAAAGCTAGAAATAGCAAGATTTCTTTCACAAATGGAATAAAAGCTAGTTGATTATTCAATAAATGGAATATATCAATCATTTTGCAGCTCATATTTTAAAAAAGAATACCATAAAAAAAAAAACCCTTTATTTTAGTAGCTTTTCCGTTCTGCTGCATATTACGTAGAAAATAGAAATTTTAGCTTTTGATGTCAAAACAATTGTTTGAAATTTTTTATTGGTTATTTTAGAGCATATATCGAAACGGTATTTCTTTTAGAGCATACAGGTTTTTTAAGAACTGAAAAATCTTTATTTTTAACTGAGTTATAAGGAAAACAAAAAGCACTAGGCGGCCATCTTTGATCCGCCATTTTGGATGGAAGATCACATGGGATCTTAGGGGACTTTTTAGGATTTACTCTACATGATATGAGGAACTAATTCTGAAAATATTTCTTAATTATAAATTTGTGGTGCAAAAAATCCTAAATTTACTGGGTTATCATGCTTTACAACAGAGAAAGGGTCTCAGTGGTTAAGCTGCGAAAATGCTCTGTAAATTATATCACAACATAAATCAATCTTTTCCATGTGAATAGTGTTGTGTCATCACACCAGTAAGAAAAGAGCTCAGATAAGGAGGAAATAATATTCTGATTTTCAATACGGAATATGATTCGTCGTTGCTGATGTTTAGTACCCCAATAAATGTATTTCCGCCTTTTTTAAAAGACGGAACAAAATGCAAATAGTATATTTGCTTTAAAGTTCTTAAAACCATCATGTTGATCTTCATCTATCATTATGCAGCACAAGATCGTCAAACAATGCTTACTGTATCAAAATTTTATAGTGTAACGAATAAATCTGAAATATTCTTTCCAATAAATTCAAAATGTTTATCTAACGTTTCCAAGTTTTTCCACCTCAATAACTTTAGAAAAGAAAACATAATTTTATCTTTAGCCAAAGTATAAAAATACATTTATCCAAGCTGCAGTAGTTTTCTACCGTTATGTCTTTCAAAATAGAACCAAACTTGGGAAGTACGATTGGAATGTTTATTTTTCATAGGCTAAAACTCTCTTTATAAAATCTCGAGAGCTTAAATTTTGAGAATAAATCTTTCCGAAATGGTTTTTGACTTAAATAACCTGTTTTTGTCACAAATCACACTGAAAAATTGCAGGCAAGTGTTGCAAAATCTGTGAGCGATCCCTTACGATTTGTCGGCTATCCAAAAATAATTGAAATGCGACTCATTAGGTCGCTGATATCTCTTCAAATTTTTAAGATATTCAACTGGAATTTATTTATAAAATGCCCGATGGTATTTCCCAAGAAATTTTGAAAGTTATAAATTTTGCTATCCTTTGCGCTAGCACAGCGAGAAATTAACTTCTTTGAATGTTCATATTTCTTCAAATTTTTTATTTAAAATTTTGTATAATGATCCTCTTGTATGCTGTCAGGTTTTCTTAAAGTTTGGTAAGAAAGAATGGAAAACTCTGCGCGCTATTAGTCAAAAACATGAACGAATTTTAAAATTTTAGAATAGACAAAAACTTTTTTCTATATCCAAAATGATCAACGCATTGAAAAATCGCAATTGCCATTTTAACGTTTGGCATGAAACGAAAGTTGCTCGTAGGTATATTCGAACACCTGACAGAAAAAACTATTCCCAAACTGCTTGTTGAAATTGTTTCCTCAAGCAATGCTGTTACACGTGCAGGGCCGACAAGAAGCCATACGCCTAGTCAGAAACTAAGGACTGGCCCTTTGGGAGAGGAGAGGGGGCTCAGAATCGATTATATGAATCTTGCAAGTTGCATAGGAGGGGGCGGGTGGTAACCAAACGGACAGGGGCCCATCTTGGCTCTCTGCGGCCCTGTACACGTGTTCTGTAACTGCTTCTACTATTCGAGGCCCTTCGTGTGTGTGTGTGAGTCTCGCAAATTCTCTCTCTAAACCTGTGAAAAAAGTGTCAAAGTGCTTCAAAGCCTCTCTTGTGTTGTCATTAGGCCTTGTGTTGTCAATGGGTTGTTGTCTCTATTGCTGTGCTCCTCTCTTGTGTTGTCATTAGTCTTTCATAATGCTCTTCTTTGTAAATGCTTTACGCGGTCAATTTGGCAACATGCCAATTGCTTCAACACCATTTGTGATTTTCGCAAAAAATACTGCCTTACATTTGACCTTATAGTAAAACAATTCATAATATTAATTCTAATAAAATTGAAAATCTCACAGAATATAATTCAATATCCTTTTGAACAGGTATGAAAATTAAGTGATTTATGCATGACATTTCTATAAATTAATTCAAATGAATTAACTGTTTCTTAAATAACTACAAATTACGCGATGCGTCTATATTTCTCAATTCAATTATTGACATTTACAGCAATCACATATCTAAAGCTACAATTCAGAATGTCTAGTCACTTTTACTTGTTAATTATTCATATTCATAAGAAAGTAACAAAACGTAAATTTAAACCCTCTTTGCACGCAGCAAAACCTTGGCTAGCGTTGCTTTCGACAAATACATTTCAAAGCTTGCCAAGCTAAGCGCGCACAAAAACGAGTGTAAAAGCGAAATTTAAAACAGCAGACTGCGTTTACAGTGGTATTATAATTAAGTAATAATGACAAATTGAATGCATAGATATCGTATAGCACCTAAATAAGCAGGTTATATAAGGATATTGAGCAAAAAATAATTATAATCAGTATGGATACCTCACTAATCGAACACAAAAAATAAGATTTAAAAATAAATAAAGGGATTTTTTCAGAAAAAATTGCACATACATATAGATTAAACATCCATATATTGATAACTAACAGCGAAAGAGTCGTTCAGTCCTGTATTTCATCGGATTCTGCGTATTTTTGATAACTTCTCGGACGCTCCATGTTAAGTCTACAGGTGGAAAATCTTGATCGCCTGCGGGGGTAAACTGGAGGCTTCGACCAATGAGCGAAGGGTCGCGTATTGACGCTTCTGTATAAAGACTCTAGTTTATAGGTTGCCCCGACTTCAAAAGGTTATTAAAAATTAAGTGATAGCATATAATTAGTTATGTATTTAAAATAATTCATCGTATGGTAATTAAAATCAGTGTTTATTTTATAATTGGGTTTTTAGTTTAGCCAATTTTTGTACTGGAATTTTAAAATAAATTTCATTTCTAGGTTTAGGTAGGAAATAGTATGTAAGTTATTTTTTGCTTTATAATTCATGGGTGTTTTGTGAAGGTTTTTTTTTTTTAATTTAAAAGTAATTTATTTCAACTTTTAGACATTGTCTGTTATGGCACTCACTTTTTGCCGGAATGTCTGAAAGCAGCGCTCGCGACAAAAATTTTCGAACTCCTGAATTAACTCTAATTTTCTACTTCTGTTACTTTGTATTGCAACTGATTTGTGTTTATTAATGTGTAATTATATGCTATAAATTAGAACGATTACATCCAAAATGCAGGTTTGGTTTAGTCATTTTTATTTTTATTTATTTATTAATTTTTTGTTATTATTATTATTATTATTATTAAACCTCAGCGGTAAATTAATATACATGGGTGAAATTTTGAGGTTTCTCTGTTATGTTTAATGTTGATGCAAAGAACGAGATGATTGAAAAGGATTTGTCCTCATATGGCCTAACACTAGCTATGCCCCTCCCTCCTGCCTCGCAACAACCTATTATTTAAATTATCCAACCGAATCTCTGAATAAAATCTATATTGAATTCTTCTCACAATCAAATATCGTTGCTGGAATAAGCAATAGAATTGAAATTCACATTATTTTTTTTATTTAAGAATTAATGCATCATCACCTTCGCTCATCATTCTAATGGGTTTTGAATTCATCACTGTCAAAAATCGAGCAGGTTCCTGCGGATCATTCTTCTGGAATGTTTATTTTTAGGATTTGATCGATTGCAGTACCTAGACATCATCTACTTTTTCCAAAACAACGAAAAAATTTAATCACTTTTTTTCCCCCTACATCCAAATTTTTCCGACATTGTGAAACAGGAAATCATTCCAAGTATCTTTAACGAATGAATAAATAAATAAATGCCAGCAGATTCACGCTTGAGAGATATCATACAAATAGTAAGACGGAAGACAGAGTGAAAACTGTTGCGTTAACAGCTTCTCGAATTTTGAAGAATTTAAAACAATTATTTGAGTCACGCCTGTGACTTAAAATCATTCAATACACATGACAAGTTTTAAAATTGATAGTTGTTCTTTTCGGCCATGAGTTAATGACACTTGGATCAATCACCTATAGTTTTGTTACAATTTCTTAGAATTATGCTGTTTGATCATCGTTTTTCTTTTGGTTCACGACTTATAATACATATAAAAGATATTTAAAAGAATTTTTAGTTGTCTTCTACCACGGTCCGCTGATTTAATAGAGGTCATCAAAAGTCGTTTACGATGGCAAAAATTTGATTGTAAAAGTTTTGGTCCAAATCATTTGAACTAAATTTATAACTGCTAATTTTACACATTGGTTTTAAATTGTACAAAGCAGTAATGTCACTTGCTACGTTATACGTGGACCGGGCAAATAACCAGCGGGCAGAACATTTATAAATGGGCATTTCCCCACAGCACTTTTAATCGCCTCAAATCTGGGCCTTTGAGGAAAACATGGTCTTTTTAAACAGTTTGGCAAGCAAGTTTGCACAAATTGCTAAATACGAATGTATTTTTAAACTAATTTTATTAGTTCAAAAACAAAAGTTTTTCTGTTTTTAAACTGGCACGGTGTGCAGCGTTCAACATGAAATTCAGATGTTGTTTCCTGTTTAAGTCTCAGCTGTTTCCCCCTCAAAAGGATTCAAAAAGCACTCCACCCAGTGATATAGTCATAAAAGTAGCAGAAAGTATACTGTACACAGAAAAGAGGGGGGGCTGGAGGTCGACCCCCCTCAGAAGCCTTGGTCTTAACATTATTGCCAATATTTATACTGTTGTTTATACTCATGCGAGGAATCCCCCTCCCCCTCCACACACTTACACAGGAATTAAATTCTGGCTGCACCACTAGTGCGCATGGTAGTCCATGCGAAATAAGCAAATCAGCTGTGGCTGACATGCCACAGATTTCAATGAAAATTTTTATTTAGGTAAATCATGCATATACATGAGGAAATGCAAAGTATGGAAGTTTAAAAAGTGTTTGTTGCTTTGTTATTAAAATTAGAAGTTGATGCTTACGCTAAGCCTAAATTTTCAGAGTTCATGGCAGCCAGTTTGTGACTCAATAACTCCGTAAGTTACAAACGTACACTTAAAAAATAAATATTTCCACATTCTATGAACAAATCTCTATTAGGAAAGAGAAAAGTAACATTTATTCGGAGCTTTTTTTGAATCTGAGGTATTAACAAAGATTGAAAACTTGCCAATTTACTTCAGATTTCAAATTACTCTTCTAGCTCTTTTAGTAATAAAAAAAAATAACAGCAAAAAGGATTCCGATTGAAAAACTATCTAAAACTAACTGGCTGCTCCAATTTAGTAATTGTTTTTGAATTCCTTGATGAAGAAATCGTACTTTAAAAAATCAAAAATTTCCAAAACTTT
Organism: Uloborus diversus; assembly: GCF_026930045.1. Lineage (NCBI taxonomy): Eukaryota > Metazoa > Arthropoda > Arachnida > Araneae > Uloboridae > Uloborus > Uloborus diversus. Next base: position 50,388,606 of record NC_072733.1, on the reverse strand, counting down.
CATTTTTTCTTCTATTTCAGATGCTTGGTTGCACATGATGGAATGCCCTTAATTTACTCATTTTTTTACGTAACATATTGAAGTGTCTTTTAGATAATACTAAATTTTAATCATTGGAATCAGCGTATTTTTGTTACTAGAGTAACTTGAATTAAGGTAAAATTCCATTAGTTACGGATATTTATTGTAAGTTTAGCAAGACTTAACCATTTCTTTCATGTTTCATTTTCTCAAAAGTATGTTTATGAAGTATTTGATGAAATGTTTCCCTAATTATTGTCCAATATGCATAATTAAATATAATTGTGCCACTGAAAGTTGAATTTTCCTCTCCACCCATGGTATAAGAAAAATTACTCTGAAGTTTATAGAAAACCTATCATGTCAGCATGACTAAAAGAACATACTGAGTTCAAAGATTAAGAAAGATGACCATCTCGTCGAATTCTCAATAGCATTTGAGATTGGGCTATGAGATTGAGGAAATTTGTTTTATCCATGAATAAGTATATTTGACGAAATACACCCATTTATTTCAACCGTCTTGCATCGACGTTCTTTGAAACAAAAGGATTGGCGATTCCAGCGGTCCAAGACGCCCTCTTCTGGCGTCAATAGCCCTTTAACCGCTGTTCCTCTGAATAGCAATCGCATGTTAATCGAAGTCATTTATTTTCGTATTTCTTAATCTCAAAAAAATATTTTGGCGAAATTAACGAATTGTTTGTGTCTTAGATGGAATAAAGTTTCAATTAAAATAGCTCGGTTGTAGATTTTACGCTTGGTGATTTGTCTAGAGCCGTCTGTATAATGTGCTTGTTTACACAGTTTTTGCTTGTTACACAGTTTTTGCACAGTGTTAAGTGATGGACATTTACTTCGCTAGTTATGCCTCATTTATGTGAAATGTCATCTTTGTTTCGGTCGCTATTATTGTGAAACATATTCCTGAACATAATGTTTAGTTTTGCTAATCGATATGTTGTGAAATAGCTTTTGTTACCTTTTTGTGATGTTGTTACTGAATCGTGCGTATCTTGAGTTTAATATGTTTTGGAGTGAAGAGGATGCATTTTGAGCTTGAGAATTTTATTCAAGTGATTTGTTCCTGTCAACTCTATATGAATGATATGGATTTATACTTCGTTTTAACTAGTTGGATCGTTGCACAGTCAGAAGTGTTTTATAAATTAGTTCTGCCTTGCAAACGATCTTACTGGCATGTTGACATTTTAAATGCTGAATTTCCATGAGAGCATGAAGCTACAAGTACTGAAAATTCATATACATAACTTCAAAACAGTTTCAGAAGAAAAATATTTCAATGAATGTTTCAGCAGAAAAGTATTACCTTTCGAAAGGTAAACACATCTGATAAAGGCTTGTGTTGTAAATTAAATCTGATTCAAGTCATCTATTCAAGAATAAAGCTCCTTAAGAATTTGCTACAGGAAAATTTTAATTAGTGTGTGACATAAACCCAAAATTACCTTGTTCTGAAATCTGTAAATAATGAGTAAAATATTAAAAATTCTGAAGTTATAAATAGACTCCTCAGCCCCATCTTTTGATGAATATCCATCTTTTTTTGTTGTTTTCCTCTACCTTGATCTTTTAATTTTAATACTCTAAACTTGACGAATTTTGTTTGGAATTAAGGTGTTTGGCCCTGTTTTTCGACAACCTCTCTATACTGAAATTTAAATTTTCTTGGCATTTACAGCATTAATTTAGTGTTGTCCATTTTACAAAAACCTCTATCTCAAATTTAGTTTGCTGTTTTTTTAATTCAATCCCCAGCGATCTTTATCAACGGTAAAACTTAGTGACAGAAAGCATTTCCACCTGGTATTAGCAGTCATATAATTCTCCAAGTTTTGTGAAACATGTAGCTCAAGGAAAACTATATGTACAAAGATCGTGTTTTCCATCAATTTCATCCACTCGGAGACTGGGGGGGAAGAGGGCATTTTTGAGGAGTGAAAATGAATCTAGAGTCTTACTTTCGAGTCCACCGGTAACAGTTTTTTTTTTTTTTGTTCTATTCCTTCAAATGTTTAAATTGCTTTGATTATTGAAAAAGCAAAAAATGTCGACATTTTTGAATGAAAATCATTGAAAGATAATTTTTATCCTTGAATGATGCATGAACTTGCTGTCGATACTACTCTTAAATTTAAAACGTGTAACAAAGCAAAACGTGTAACTATAGAATGTTGAACGATATCAATAAAAAAGAATGTCAACCCTTCGACTTGCTTATTTTTATAACTTTTATCAAAACTCTCAAACTTTCTTCTGTCTCGTGGAATCTCAATGTGTAATGGTTGTTAATTATAATAAATTTAGCATTTTTTGTTGAAAATGCTAAATGTTGTAAATGTTTAAGAGTTTTTTTTAAAATGTTCAACTCGATCTCCCTACCTTAATTATTAAATGCTGTTAAAAGTAATGTTTTTAGATGCAGCACAAATTCATTAGGTTTTTATTTATTGCTTGTAAAAATCTATCATTTTTTCATTCGGACACTTTATTGCCAGGCACAATATGCTCTCCAGCAACAGTACCAGGCTTTAAGAAACACTCATTCGGTGACAGTAAAAAGCATACCATTACACGATTAATGATTTACTTTAAAGTGCACATGTCGGAAATGCATAGCATTAGTCGGTTATTAAATTTACATTGATTCTATAACTCGTCATACATTATATCCTTTAAAATTATGATAGTTGTTGCAAATACTAAGGCATTTTCCTTATCTTGGCTCTCAACATAAACGCTGGATTGGATTCATGGCGATAGCGATTGAAGAAAAATAGTCAAAACTTCATTCTTATATTAAATAGAAAAAATTTTGTTCCATGAAGTATCTAATCAATTACTCGACAAAATGATTCAGTTAAAAGCAGCTGTTAATATCTAGTAATCATATTGCTGTTGGAAGAGATGAATTGAATACCGAATATTCGATTAAAATTTGAACAGAATATCTAATGTCGAGTTATTTTTTAAAAATCTGTATGTTATTTTTATTTAATACCAATTTAAAATAGTTTATCTATTTTGTGTCTAATGTGAAATTTCAATCTAGTTCCATTTAAAATCCTAATAGCATAATCATTAATAAAAAATAAATAAAGAAAATCATTCCAAAAGCAAATTAATGTAACTCCTGATTAAGGAACTAAGTTAGGTTCATTAAAATTCTGCTAAGAAAGTATTTTCTTTCCAGTACATGGATTCATCTGATAATCATGATCTAACTAGGTCAGTGGTCGGAAGTAGCGGCGCTACTCTGTCATAGCTACAGTCGGACACCGATTTAACGAAATCATCGGGACTGAAACTTTTATACGTTAAATTGGGGTTATTCGTAATATCTGGGTGATAAAAAAATTTTAAAAATAATACACTCAATCTGTCACAAAGTTACTAGAGCCAAACTCAATTTTCTTCTGAAATTGAAAAAAAAAAAAAAAATCAATTCATCAAAATTTAAATTTTAAAATCTATTTTGATTCAAATACTTTTATTTTATAACTAGTGGTACCGCAGGCTTTGCCCGTAATAGAAAAATTAAAAGGTCTTTTGGTTCGCCAGTGTATTTACAATGTTATCAATGTGTGGTGAATTTTCTCGCCAGTTGGCTTTAGCCCCTGTTACGGTTCCACGTTATGATAATTTCGTATGTCGCCAGTTGGCTTGTGCCCATGTTACGGTTCCACGTTATGATAATTTCGTAATTTACTCATCCATCTTATGATAGTTATGTTCATAAAATTGGAATAGAAAAAGAACCACATCGAATTTACGAAAAATCGCTTCGAGGTGCACAAACCAATACTACAACCTAACTTTATGCCGAATGTCATGAAAATCGGCCGAACGGTCTAGGCCCTATGCGCGTTACAGAGATTTTCAGATTTATTATTAGTAAAGAAGACAGGCAGCGGCTCTTCCTACCCGCCTACTTCCTCTAGATATGTCTGTGGGCATTAACTGAAACATAAAACGAGAAATATGAATACAGTCAACTCTAGACAACTTGAAGTTCTAGCAACCAGCTAAAACCTTTGAGTTATGGGAAGTTCCCATAGCCTTGTCAAGGGTTTGAGGCCTATTGTAAACTTCAAGATGAAGGAATATTGGACTTATGAGGTTTCAAGTTATCTCAAGTTAACTATAAAATCTTCTTTTCCCGAAAAATAAAATTATATTGACATTTACACTTTACAAACCTGACTCCTCCCCCCCCCCCCCCAGTTTCAGTTTCGATATTTTAATATTTCTTCTTGGAAAAAATAAAACTGGTTTTTGCCAACCGTAGTTGAAACTGAAATAAAAGTTAGTGAATGTATGAGAAATACTTTATTTGAGTTACATTTTATGTACACTTAAAAAGTGACAGCACAACATTCAAACATAATAAAATTGTAGCAGATATAGGATATAGATCAACTCACTATCAGTGCCACTCGGTAAACTACAAAAATAGATTACCTCTATTAAGAACGAGGCTTGCAAACTTGTTAAACGGTGATTATTCTAGAAGAAAGCTTGTTTTGACAATGATTGATTTGATTAGCCAGGATTAATTTCATTTTTAATCACTTTTTAAATAGATTTGCCCACAGAAAAATTCCAACTATTGTGACATGGATTGTACTAAGAAATATATTTTCACAAGTTTCAAAAAATGGGATGTTTTGTTTCCAGTTTTCAGGTTCTTCCAGCCAATCAATCCTAAATCAAATTCTCTCTGAAGCAATAGCAAAGAACATTTTCTAATTTCTACTCCAATTTTATCCATAGCACTGTGATGCCGAAATAATTGATTAGCAAGCTACCAATATGACAGATAATTTTTTTTATTAAATCTGCCAATATTGATAAACCAGCTAGTTTTGAAAGGAACAAGTGTGATACTTGAATTAAATCTTCTGAAAAAATGATAAGAACAGGGTCAACGAAATGCTTTTTGTCCACATAGTTCTGCATTTGCTTGCCAATGCACCAGGGTCCTTTAACTTGAATACAATAACTATAAACTTTCTTGTTGTTACATCACTCTCCGAGGGTCCCCTCTTTCTATCACTGAAGTGATTTCCCGATGTATGGGGCCCACGGATCTTGTTGTTACAGTGGCCGCAGCTTATATGAATCAACTTTCTTCTAAACAGCTTCAATAAAGCTGAATTTTGTTATTTTTGACGATTTGATATTATCAATGCAGTTCATTCAATTAACCGGTATACACTGTATTAGCCTTACTTTAGTCATCTTTTGAATCACAGAAAAAAACCACAACATTAAAATTTTACTATGCATAAAATATAAAGCATGTAATAATAAATATACTCTTTTGAGCTCATTTGCAACTTATAGATATCAAAAGTCTCCAACTAAGAGTACTTTTAAACCCTACAAATCTATGTACACTGAAATCTCCCTACCACAAACTTCAAGGAGCCTCACATTTTGTACATTGCACCGGGAATTTTGTTGCAATGGAATTTAAGCAATGTATTGAATCAACTCAGGCCAGGAATCAATTTTTTTTTTACGTTGAAACGAATATTTCATTGAAAGTTCGTCACAACGGGATTTCATTCACTGTATTCTTTTCAATCAAACCACTTGAGACTTTTGTAAAAAGTTTTCAATACATCACAAACTGAATACAAGGATGTAGCAAAGGAGTCGAGGACATACCCCTCCTCAAAACTCAGAAATTCCCCCTTTTTTTGACTAAAAACAAACCATCTATCTTTCCGTGTTTGTTTATCCAACTAAACATGCATATATGTACGGAAGTTTTTTAGAATTCAATTTTTATATCTCAAGACCATTTTTAAAACATTAATATTTCTCATAAGATATTTGTACATTGGATAATTTTTAACGTTCGATATATAAGGGGAGACAAAATTTATCTATCATGTGTAGTATTTTCAAAGTTTTTGTTTTTACCTATGCATTATCAAATGCTAAAATTAGTCTGAGACTGTTAGATGTTTGCACTTTAGTTTTACATTACAAATACCACTCATTGAGTATAAACAAAGCCACTATCGCAATATGTACTTCTGATAAAATTTTTAAAGAAAGTGCATGGAAATGAAGAGAAATTAACTTGAAATAAGTAAAAATGAGCAGTGAACAAAAGCGTATTGCAGTATCATTTGATTTTCAAAACATTCCGCTGTAACGAATCTCTTCTGCCAGAAAATGTTTAAAATAATAAAAGCACAGGGTGTACAATTATCTTTTTGCAATTAAGAGATAAAAAACACTCGAAACATGCAATGCGGAGTCAAACGCTGTATCAGTAACATTATACATTCACACCGATAACGTAAACATAACAAGGAAGCTATGTTAGTACTACTTGACATTAATGACAGTTGTACAGTTATTATAGTACAACATTCGACGAAACTAAACATAATACCCCCCTAACACTGAAATATATAAAAATACTGCACAAATAAGAGATTATTATGTAAAAAGAAATGCGAAATAGGCTAGAGCTCGCAACAAATGGGAAAATCAACAAAGCTTGCTATGTAAAATGCGAATACGGCCACGGTTAGTTACAGGTTTCGGTCCGACATTGATCATCCGGGCAACGCCCACTTTTTCTCATTGGAATCGCCAATTCCTTTGGTAACAAAATTCGTCTATTTTAGTTTTAGTTTTTTTTTTTTTTACAGAATAAAAATTGCCAGTTAAACAACATTTTCCACACAATGAATCTACTTTTCAATGGAATGCAGATCACTTTTCTTTCTACTATCAATGGCAAAACTCATATTAAGGCAGATTGATAGTAGTTTAAAAAGAAGAGTTCACCGATAGCAAGCGGTGTTGCGCTGTTAACACCGCCACCCGTTAACCGCCTCCCAATTGCGTGCCCGTGAAAGGTTATGAGAGTGTTTCACACGTTTTTGATTATTTTGGCGCGTTTTGTTGTTTTTTCCCGCGTTTTTTTGGACTTTGTCGTTTTTATCGTGAAAGGTTACGGGAGGTTTAGTTTCGGTTTCAAATCATTTTGGCGTGTTTTTTCCCGCGTTTTTGGACTTTGCCGTTTTACCTTGAAAGGTTACGAAGGTTTTTAGGGAATGGCAACATGTTGTCATAGCAACCATAGTTTTACTTTTAGGATGGCAACGCATCATAGCAACCAAAGTTTTCACTTTAGGATGGCAACCTGTTTTGATATTCTCATAACAGCTAAAGGAGCTAAAGTTACTTTAAGGATGCTCGTGGCGCCATCTATTGAGACGTTGATTTTTTTCGGACTATGAATATTTCTGCAAATTTAATTATTTTTCTTTTCGGAGAGTCGGGGACGAGACTCGAACCCGCGACCTTCAAAAGGTCTTCGTAACTGTCAGTTTTACAAGCGCGCGAACTGATCAAGCTACGAAGACCTGAGTGTCAGTACCTTAATTATTATCTCAATATAATTTGCAGATAAGGTAAATGCTCGTGGCACCATCTGTTGGAACTTTTATGCACTTTGAAGATTTTTTTTTTTTTTTAGACTTTGTCGATCGGGTGAATATAAAAAGACCATTGATTTTACATAGTATGTTATTTTTAGATATATCATCTAGAGAGGAGATTGTATGGATTGCAGTCCTTTATCTGAGTTTATGCTGCCTCATGGGTATCATATATATTCTGACAGGGAAATCAGATTTTGCCGTCGATTTTCCACTTAAACCGAATGATACCTCTGATACTCCCATTACATTCCGAGGATGATTCATTTCAACATGTAGAATAACCATTTTTCCTGTTGCAATGAAGAAGGCTTACCAGGAACCGGCTCAAAAAACAAGTTTTGGGGATGTCAATGCATTATTTCGTGCTTTGGGAGGAGAAGAAAGCAACAAAGACATTCAGAATTATCTAGCGGGAGTAGATGCGTACACTCTTCATAAACCTGTGAGAAAGAAATTCCCGACGAATCGCGTTTTCGTATACCATAAAGATTTTCAATGCCAAGCGTACCTCGCCGATTTAGGAAATTTGCAAAAACATAATCGTGGTTAGCGGTATATATTAACATGCATACATATTTTTTCCCATCCCCATCTTTTGAAATTCCCCTCCCTGTCTACAACAACAACGCCAATATTAAAGCTACTACTGTTGAAATCCACCAAAAAAGGGGCCCAATCCAAATTATCAACTGTTACCGTCCCCCAGGTCATATAAACAATGATACCATCAATTTTCTGAATTCAACACTTAATAAAAATCAAACTTTTATCAGGAACTTTAATGCTCGCCACACAATGACCAGGGACTCACAAAGCCATTCAAACACCGATAAGCTTTACAATTGAATGAATGATAACAGTTTAGTTTTATTAAATAACACCACAAGCACTCGGCTCAACAGAAATAAAGACAACGCAATTTTAGACCTGATTTTTACTTCTACAAACCCAGCACTAGAGTATGACTTTTACATAAGTAAAGAAAACGGAAACGGCGACCACTTCCCTGTCTTGTTAAAGCATTGCAAGAATACGACTGCAGTAAAAGAAAAAAATACACCAACTGGGACAGAGCTAGACTCAACATCAAAAAAAGCATTGTCAATTTCGACCAAAACAATATCGAAAACTAAATAGCATACAGGATTTCAATAAAATTATAAATAAAAGCATAAAAGACTCCTCTCAAACAATTTATTATAAAGACATAGAAACAATATAAAATGGTGGGACATTGATTGCGCAAAAAAGAAATCGGATAAAAACAAAGCCCGTAATAAAGCTATACATACACAAAACAAAATATCCAAGACTGGGATTATCTTCAAAAGAAAACTGGCAATTCTGAGAAGGCAGGTGAAAGAATCAAAAGCTAAATGCTGGTCTAAAATTCTAACCTTAAAAAAACCAAAGATATCTACAGCTCACTATAAAGTACCTTAAAAATAATCTAAACAGAAACAGAATAGACAACTTAATCATTGAACATAAAGGAGATATAATTATGAAAGCGGAATTACAAGCCAACATTTTCGCCGAGTGCTTCTTCAATCAACCAAATAACGAAAACAAAGAAAACATAAATATCCCCCATACCATCACCAGGTGCAACTTATCCTATGATTTTACATTGAAAGAATTCAACTACGTCACAAGAAACCTGAAAAACACCTCTCTAGGTTCAGACAATATCACTAATCTTAAAAATCTTCCAGAGGAAGGGAAAAAATATTAATCTCATTTTTCAATTCCAACTTAACAAAAGGCAAAGTCCCAGAAATCTGGAAAAATATTATTATTTTACCCATAAAAAAGCCTAATAAAGACTATAAATTCGTTAGTAATTACAGACCAATAGCTTTAACTCAAAACACCTGTAAAATTTTCGAAAAAATGATCTTAGAACGGCTCATTTGGTGGGAAGATAAATTTAGTATTTTACCCAATTTCATATACGGATTTAAAAAAGAAAGAAGTGCAGGAGATTGCATAGTGAATATGGGAAACAAAATCAAAAATGCCAGGAATAACAAATACACCACTTTCCTCATCACACTGGACGTCAAAGGGGCATATGACAATATCCAAATATAAAAACTGATTAATAAACTGTACAAAACTAACTTAGATAGCAAGGTCATACAATGGATTTTCGACTTTCTTACTCACAGAAAGTTTTATGTGAAATGGAGAAACAAAGAATCGTCTGAAAGAGAAACTCATCAGGGATTCCCTCAGGGGGCAATCTTATCACCTTTTCTTTTCAATTGTTTTTCAACTGATCTTGGTGATATACAAAATAAGCATTGTTCCATATACGCATATGCTGATGATATCTCTTGCATCATCAGTCATGAAAATGTCACTAAAGCAGAGGAATTGTTAACTAATACTATGGAGGCCCTTGCAAAATGGGCAAAAAATAACAATCTAGATTTCTCCCCTGAAAAATGTGCTGCACTCAATTTGTCTCCATACAAGAATAAAAGCAATATCACTATCAAGTTACACGACATCCTAATCAAATGAGTAAGCACTCATAAAATTCTTGGAATATACATACAAGATAACCTTAAATGGAACAGTCATACTAATTATATTGAAAGAAAAATAAATAAAAGCCTAAATATGATCAAAATCTTGGGAAATCAAAAGACCGACATGAGCCACAAAAACCTATTGTACATTATTAAGCAGGTAATCATACCACAGAGCAATTACGGAAGTATTACTAGAACCAATGATACAAAGAAAAACAGAAGAAAAATCAACACAATCGAGAATAAAGCTATACGAACTGCACTGAAACTCAACTCCTTTGCCCCCAATGAAGCAATCAGGTATATGACATCAATAGAGAAATTACGAAGAAAGAATCAAATGGGAAACTCTTAACCAATATCCTCAGACAGCATTATAAAAAAAATCACAAAAACAAATTCATCTTAGAAAACCTCCTAAAAACAGCAAAAATAAAATGGAAGAAGAAATATATAATTTAGTTTTGAGAAAGCTAAAAAACTAAAAATATGCTAGGGCAGAATATACAATTATTAAATATCAAAAGAACAAACCTTGGGAAAGCAATAATTTGGAAGTGGTCGTCAGGAATGAATTTGTTGAATATAGCAAAATAAATAAAGAAGCCATCAAAAAGTATTTTATAAGCTACATAAATGAAAATAAAGAAGCAAAAATCTGGGCTACCGATGGATCAAAAAACCATAACGGAGTTGGTTTTGGTATTACTGATCAAAATAAAATCAACATAAGAAAAATTAAACTACCTGACATTTGTTTAGTCTTTACAGCTGAACTTGCAGCTATATATTACACCGCTAAATTCCTCATATTAGGCGATGAAAGTCACACCATTATTGATAGCCTAAGTGTCATCAGTGTAATACAAACGGAAAATAGTAAGGAAGACAACTTGATCACGGCGACAAAAAACACCCTCACAAATCTCCTTCATGGGGAAAAAAATCACTATCAGCAATGGAATTAACAAGAAGAATGAAATAAAAATCAACAGGTTGATATAACCAACTGCTATCTTACCAAAAACAAACTTTATAAATTAAAATTGGAACACAGCCCTATGTGCAACACCTGTAATACAATTGACTCAGTTCAACACCGCCTCCAAGAAAGTATTTTATATAATGAAGCCAGTTTCCCTTGTTAAAAAAATCCCACAGAATTTATTGCACCATGCTGATGATTTCCTTTCTTTCCCTCTGCTTTTTGATCATGACTTTGCTCGTCTGTTCTCTGCTTTTTCTCTTGATGTCTCCTCTTTGAGGTTCTGATTTACCTTCTCTAATGATACCTTTTCCCCCCAGTTTTCTACGAAGGCAAGGCGCTAAGTCGCAGTCCTTCTTCTTCTTCTTTTTTTTGGAAACCTGACTGGTTTCTTATATAGAATAGAATAGAATAGAATTGCGTCTGCGCACAAATATTCTACCCAATCAAACTCAGCAGATGTATCAAAGAAAAATGCTATAAAAATGAAAGGATATTAATAATAACATTCATTTATCATCATGGCAATTAGCTATCATCATTAGCTATCATGTGATCAACCTTTCGGTAGCTACCGGTTGAGGACGGCGAACATAGCCATAAACATCTCTTTTCGTTAACCCATTAAACACACAGAGGGTAAGCCGATGTAAATACCTATGACACTTGTTGCGTGGAAGAAGACTGCGCCTGTCTAGAAATGTTGACAAAGTTTTAGAACAAACAAGTAACTACAGGTAGTTCGTTGCTTTTCTGTGGGGCGGTCAACTTCCTTCTGTGATAACGCATGATTCATGCGTCATTTTGTACATTCCAATTAACTGTTTAAAATTTTTTGAAAGATGGGTTTGTTACCATTGGAATATACAGACTGTTTGACAGATACTCCGCATTATCGTGAAAATTTAAGAGCTCACGAGAAGGAATTAGAAAGGACAAGTCAAGCAATCAAGGGGTTAATCAAAGAGGTCAATAATCTTTTAGTAGCAGCAAAAGGTTGGTGAAATGCAAATTATTTTTTTAGTCATTTGTTATAGCACGTGTGAAATCTTGAAAGTAGTATATCCTTAATATCCTTTCCTTTTGGAATTTTGATTGTTGATGTGTTAAGTCAGTCACCGGTGCTCAAAAAAAAAAAAAAAAAAAAAAAAAAAAAAAACCCCTCCTTGAAATTTTGATTTCACCTATGAATTATTTTTCAAATATTGTTCAAGTTTTATTGTTTTTACTTTTTGTCTTTTTTGCGTTCATTCTCTCTCATAAAAGTTTAGAGCGTCTCAAACTTATGTTTCATGTGACTGAAACATTTCGTTTATGGTTTGTTTACTTTTATAAACATTTTTTACGACTAAAATTCATCCCACTTTTTTTTAAATCATCAATTAAGCTTTCAAGTCTCATTATTTTCAAAATGAAATGTATTCTCAATTTTAGTTTGTCATCATCTGTCTAGTAAATTTTGTGTTCTGTCAAATTTTATTTAAACATCCCCGTATATAGAGTTAGTACATTCATGTTAATTGCTTTTGCTTTTTTACTCTCTAAAGCTTTTGTCTAAATTGTCTTGGTATAAATTTTGGAGTTTTGATGACAAATATTTTTGGTTTGTAAACATTTGGATATTCACCTAGGTGTTATAACTATGCTTGTGTGCATAATGAACTTCAAAAAAGACAAGCTTCAGTGGCACAGTGAAATAATGCTGCCTTTAAATATTGAAAGAATTCTTCCGAGAGAGTTTAATCTAAGCTGGAAGTTGAGAAATTTTATGAATCACAAAAATTTTGTTTGCTTTAAGCGGGGTTAAACAGAGTTGTGCTCTTCTAGACTTAACACCTTTGCCAACCAAATACTTCTAATTTCTTTGTTAATTCAGGGCTCATTAGGCAGGTTCAACTGTTCAGGTATTTTTGAAACAAAGCTTTTTTTTATTTTTTTTATCCAGGAATGACAGGACTACTGGAATTTAAACTGTGGTCAGGCAGCAATTGAGAGAGTGCCCTGGGTGGTAACCCTAATGCTGCCCCTAATTAGTTTCTCTGAAGAAAATACCCTCTTAAATTAAGCTGAAATGAGTAGAAGTTATTTTAAAAAGAAAATACTTTTAAAAATGAGATATCATTATATCTTGATCATGGTATAGTTCTGAAGAACAATTTTTACTATTATGAAGTTCATGTGTAAATGTGAAAAATATCTTTGAAATCAACACTTTATCCATTACCGTTTAAAATGAAAAGTAAGCAAATTTGACGTAGTTGTCCATTCAATCTCAAATATAAAATCAAATAATTTGCCAGTATAGCCTCTAGCCTATTTTTATGATGTGGATCACTAGTTGTTACATTGCAACTAGGGGGCACCAACTCTCTGAGGTTGCTACAGTGCTCAAGCACCGCCCAAGATATTTGTGGGAGGTGTGCTAGACTTTACTGCCATTAAGAAAAAGAAAAGAAGGAGTACAATAAAGGAAAACATGAATTTCTTAAATAAAGATTTTTTCCGAACTCTTTGTTTCTTATAATATAAATTTTTGCTTATTAGAATTAGAATTTCCAATCCCATTCCCAATTCAACCTCGTGGAATTTTGTGATTGTAAAGAGCTAATCATACGGGATTGCCTTTATTCTTCTAAAATTTAAGTTTAATATCAAATAGAAAAAGTTGTGCATTTTAGAAAGGACCGCTTTTGTTACTTGAATTATAGCCCAGTAAATTTAGGACAAAAATAGGTTCGATGACTTCAAATTTATAATTAGCTGAATTTTTCAGTAAAAGTTTCTGAACATGTTTAGAATGAATCCTGAAAAGTCCTTTAAGTTCCCATGTGATCTTCTATCCAAAATGGCGCTTCAAAGATGGCCGCCTGGTACATTTTGCATCCCTTATATCTAAGTCAAAAATGAAGATTTTTCAGTTTTGAAAAAACCTAAGCAATATTGTTTGTACATGATCTAAAATTGTTCTGACACCAAAAAGTGAAATTTCTGTGTTCTATGTGCTGCACAGCATAGAAACTACTAAAATAAATATTCAGTAAGTTACCACCCAACTGCCAGGGCTAAGGCAGAAATACATGAAATACACCGCCAGCTCAGTCAATTCCAGCCGAGGACTGCAATTTCGTGCTTATTTAGCACTCATCAACCTGGCTTAGGAAGTGGCTGAGCTTGAGGTGGGAAACACCCCTTAAGGAAGCCAAGAATGCCAAACAAACTGGTAGCTAATAGATAGAATTAGCACAGTCCTCGGCTGAAATTGACTGAGCTGGCGATGTATTTCATGTACTAAAAAAAAATTTTTTTTCGGTATTTTATGAAAAATATTTTCACTTATATCTCAGTCATTACTTTTTATTCTTCAATTTTGAAAAATGCTACGTACTCATTTGAATTGATACTTTAGTTTTACCGACATTTCCTCATATAAAGCTATAAACATATAGCATCTGCAAATTGTGTTTTTCGTCTGCTATGCAAAATTTTTCTTTTGAAAAATTCATTGCTGATCTACTTAGCTCCTTAAAACTAGTATAAATCGTAAAATTTTTTCCAATTTCCTTTTTTGATATAAGTGAGAGTTTAAAAAAGAAAAAAAAAAACACTCACAGAAACAATAAAAATTCGTCAATAATGTGCTTTTAGTAAGTTAAAAGTTTTGAGTATTTTCCTTAAGCTTACTGAAGCTTAAGTTTCTGGGTTTCAAATTTTAGTGGTGGTTTTTGAAAACGTTTATAGTTTTTACATATTTTCTCAATAGCTGAATAGATGAAAGCTGAAACATCAAATGAGAATATAAAATCATTCTAGGAAAAATGTTCTCTATTTTCATTGCAATCTGAAATGTTAAATCCACCATTCTTCATATGAGGCACAGTTTTTCTTACTTACCTTGCAGAAATATGATCAAGGTGATTCAAATTTCAAATGATGCTTGTGAAAATATTGGATTCATGAGCAGCAAAAGTTGGAAAACATTTGCAAGGAATATCTTGACAGAATCAAAAATCTTGTGAGATTGGACTCTCAATCCACAGGATTAATCCTGCTAAATATCATGCGGGGCTTCGGAATTAGAAACCCTAATTAGAATGCTATATTTGTATTTCATGTATTTTTTCTGTATGTGCAAAAAAGGTCAAAAGTTATTTCATTGAACATTTGTTAAAAATATTAATTTAAAAAAATAATGCTGAAATTCCCAAGAAACGTCAATTCTCTCTTGCAATATTTCATTTCTGAATTATTCAATTAGTATAATTCATTATTGGGCCATTTCACAGTATTTTGTCCAAATAATGTCTACTACAAAATTCATAGATACGGGGAGGTGAGGCACGTTGGTCCTCTTTTTGACTTATCATTTTTTATCTCATCAAAAAATTTACTGAGCAGTTCGATTTTCTGCAACAAGTTTCACTAAACACTTCTCAACGCCACAGATTTTTTTGAAAGTGTTGAATTGATAAACTTTTTTAATATTTATGTTTTAATGGAACCTCGTAAAATGGACCAATGTGCACCATGGTAGGGGGATGTTGGTCCGCCTAATGGGGCACGTTTGACTGCATTACTCAAACAACATTCGTTATTATTTTAGTGATAAATACTATTAAACTTTGTAACTACCTTATTTTCTGTTGTGTGTAGAGTGAAAAATATTAAGTTTAAAGATCAATATAGGATTAAATTGATTTTTTGATAAATTAACTTTATTTAAAAACAGCAATAAGCATTCACCATTAAAACACACTTATTTATTTTTTAAAAATCAAAAGAAAAATCATAGAATATTGTTATGATTATTGAGATTTAAGAGAAAAAAAAAAGTTTTCATATTATGTGGGTAAAGCTCAAAACTCGTGGTCGCCAGTCGCCAAATGCGACCAATTTTCAAATTTTGGCGACCATTATATTCACTTCAGTCGCCAATGTGGCTACCATTCGCCAATGCAACCTTCCCTGACCTATAGTCTTGACTTATGACCTTTCCCCAAATTCTTTTGTCCACTAAACGTTCGGCTATCGGATCGCCGGGGATGAAGGGGGGGGGGGGTTGCAAAATAAAAAGAATTGTAAAGAAATAATCTTGTACATTTGGTTTACATATGAATAAACAAAAATGGCGCCTTTGAGTCAAAATGCACCAAGACAAAATAAAAACGATATCGCTAAAAAAAAAATTTTTTTTGAAAGATTTTTGATTTTTTGTTTTAATCTTATTGATTGTTTTTCCTTTTTAAAATGTAAAACCTACTGGAGGAGAGGACATATCCGTTTATTTACTTTATTTCCCCTTAAAAAAGTTGTTATTTTTAAGTTTCGCGGTAAATTTTCAAAATGGCGTCCCGCGTTTTCAAAATGGCGCCGCGTTGTAGATTGTCCATTTTCACCAGTTAGAAGAGGAAAATGTGTGTTCCAAAATAAATAAAGAGAAGTACAATCGTATTTATAAAACATATAAATAATAAAAAAAAATGGCACCCTTGCGTCTAGAGAAGGTGGAAAGAATACGGCTGAAACCCTTTCTTTCTTCTGCTGGATCTTTTATTTCATTTTTTGTTTTTTTCGTTTTGTTTTATATTGTTTACCTTTCTTTTATTTATTCATTTTTATAAAATTTTGCATGCATTTGTAAAAACAAAAGAATATTTTGTAGAATCGTAAATGGTTTAGGTTTTACATTCTGTTCAAGTTTTTGGTATTTTATTGTTTTCTTTATCAAGGAACTAACTCATCTTTTGGTTGAAAGCTGTGATGTTTCTAGAAGTTTTGAAAGCTGAAAAAAATTAATAATAATAACAATCTTTTTTATTTATTTATTTATTTTTTTATTGTGATGTGTTTTTCTTAAAGATAAATTAATGTAGATTATAGTTTGCAAAAAGATGTGTTAAATAATGTCTGGGCAGGGGTGCCCGTCTCGCCCCAAGTTCAATTCCCCCAAAATTTTTCCTCAACCCTCTTTTCCTTTTTTCTTTTTAGCTCGCTTTTTATTTTATTTATTTTTTTTTAAATATTTTTTATTTACTTATTTATTTTTAATTATTATTTTATAAGAAACGTTCTTTGCTACGCCAATGACATATACACACATACTAAATAAATAAACGGAATAAAATAAATTAAATAATTTAAATTAAAATAAAGTTTGGCTATCATTTTTTGAGATTTGGCTACCATTTTGTGAGGATCTGGTAGCCATTGGCTACCAATTCAAAATTTGAGTTTTGAGGTATATATGTGGGGTAGGTTGGTCCGGTCTAACATGCCCCACAAAGAGTGGACCAACCTACCCCACCTTCTTGGTCTGAAAAAGTGATGTCATATTTTTGTTTTTTTTTGACAAAAAATGAAATTTTTTTCAATTATTATGAACTAAAGGAACTTACTTTAAGAAAGGAGTTAAATCTCCCCCCCCCCAATCTTGATGAAAACCATTAAAAAAATAAAGTTAGATTTCTGAAAATTACTCAAGACTACTGAAATAACACTTTCTGGAATAAAATTAATTCAATATAACTGTACCATGTAATTTCATTATAGGATTTGTAGAACTGTAGGTGCTATTTGTTGGTCATAAAATAAAATAAAAAATATTAATAGTATTAAAATAATTGAGACTGGTCCAATGTGCCCAATGGTCCAATGTACCCCACTTCCCCCTACTGTTTTTTTCTAAAATAAATATCTGAAATCAAATGTTTAAATCATGAAAATATTGTCGTTATTTCAAATTTGCATGAGTATTTATACAGATATTAAGTATTTAATCGGAAAGTTGTTAAAATAAAACCTTTTGCAGAATCTCATGCTGCGGACATGTTGGCTCTTTATCAATGCAAAACTTGATAAAATTTTTCATATTTTACAAAAACATTTTTTGTTGAAATTTGTACTTGAAATAGAAAAATAGGAAGAGTATTTAGGCACTCACGTAATTTTTTTGTTGAAAATATGAATTTTGGTTTCTTTTAGGAACTCAGAGATGGGGCTCATTGGAATGGTCTCAATAATTTAGAAACTTTATTGATATTTTTTATTTTAATTTTTGACTAACAAATAGTCCTATAGTTGTATAAATTCTATAACAAAATCACATGGTACAGTTATATTGAACAAATTGTATTTCTATTTTTTCTGATCAGAGCAACTTTCATTAAATTTTTTTAATGAAGAATGAAGTAATAAATCAAACTAAAGTAAGTTCTTTTAGTTCATAATTGTTTTTAGTTTCCTTATTTTTGACATGAAGAGAAAAAAAAAAACCAGCATTTCTTCAGACCAATAACGCGGGGAAGGTTGATTCCCTTTTGGAAAACCCATAAAAAAGCAAGAGAACTTTTGGGAGAATTAAAAAACCAAAATGCTAGTACTGTGAAACCTGTGTAAGTTGACCATTTGCGGTGCACTACTTTAGTGGTCAACTTAAACAGGTGGTCAACTTACAGAGATTGAATTATATGATATAGATCTAATTCTGTGCCTGAAAATAGTGGTCAACTTAGACAGGTGGTCAACTTACAAGGGTGGTCAACTTTACAGGTTTTACTGTAATAGCAAGTGAAGTTGATGAAGGTCATTCTTAAGAAAATGTAAATGGTTCTGGCGTAAGTAGCGCAAAAGTAAAATTTTGTCAATTTAATATTTTATCAACTATCAAAGGGACCTCTGGCGCTCAAACTATGAAGACTGCGTGCCAGGCGCATTGCCTTTAATATTTTAATATGTTACATTGGTCTTTAAACTTTGTTTTATGCTAAACACACACACAAAAAAAAAAGTTACAGTATTGGATAATATTTATCATTGAAATACTTATAAAAGTTGTTTTGTATTGTGGACCAACCTACCCCATGCTCGGCGCACGTTGGTCCGCTTCACAGAGTTCTAAAATCAATGTATAAAAGTTAATGAATTGGACATTTTCAAAAAATATCATATGACATGAACTTTTTCAAGAAACTTTTAATGAAAATCGACTTGCTCATTAATTTTTTTGGTGAGATAAAAAATTATAAGTTAGATAAGCAGCCCAACATGCCACAAAAATACGAAAAAAAAGTTGTTTTGATTGCTTTAAATGCTCACGCATCAATAAATATTTTTATTTTCTAATTTAATATGCCATTTAACATGGTTTATGGGAACAAATTAAATATCAGATAAATAATTTCACATTAATAGCAATTTTAAATATGCTGAACTGCTGAACACTGTATTTCACTTCAGTTTTTCATTCATTTTACTTTTCCTTTTCACTTTATTTTTGATTTTGTTAGTCATAGTAGTTTGTTTTTATTGTATCCGTTCATGTAGAAGAGTATTATTTTTTGACTCATTCGTTCATGAATGACACATCCCTATTTCATTCTTTATGTCCTGAAAATTCCATAATTTGCCATCGCCAAGGTATGTCGGTTTACTGTGGCTCATGTATATTTCTTAAATGATAATTTTTCTTTGTATAACTCATGAGAATTTGATGTCCCTTAATTTCATTTTTTAATTTTATCATGATTATTGTGACATAATATGGTTTTAGGTCTTCCAATTGCTCTTTTTGTTTTCTTTTTTTGATGTCAAACTGTCATCTTTAGTTACTGTGTTATGCATTTTTAATGCTAGTTGGAGTGTCTCTAGAACCAAATGTCATATCCTTGACAGTTTTATTTTAAGATGAGAATTTCCTATTGATAAGCATTTTTACTCAAACTAACAATGCTTAAAGAAGGTACTTAATTCATTCACTGAATTGTTTCCCTATATCAATTAAATGTATGAGCTGCTATGAAATCTTGCTTAGCACTTCAAAAATATCCTTTGAAACAATAATAGTTAAGTCTTGATGTTATTGTAGTGTTTCTCCCAGACCAAAAAAGGAGCAGGGTGCTTCCGGATAAAAGGGCACTTTAGTTCATTTTAAAAGACCTTCTTAAATAAAAATTTTACAGTAGAACCGGTGCTTTTTTTTTTTTTTTTGTATACTCTCCATAACAAGCTCAAGTATTTTCAAATACAGTAAACTCCCGATTATTCACAAAACAGGGTTGGCTCGGCAACCAGGGATACGTGAATTCGTAGATAATCCTCAAACTAAGGTAAAAACTATGTTAGTGTATGCCAGGAGTCTCCAACCTTTTTTACTCGAGAGCTACATTGTAAATTTTTGAAGTTGAGTTCGGCCAGCAATCTACCAATATTGGTTCAAATGATTTTGTTTATGCTTGTCCCTCCCCCTACACCCACAACTTTTCTTTTTTCTGAATAAGCGCTCAGTAACATTGGCGCAGCACACATTCTTGTTAAGGAGGGCAAACCAGGACTCAACAAGATGGCGGTTTTTAGCTGCATCATCATGCCAAAAGATCAGGGTTGGCAAAAACCTGGGTTTTTTTAAAAAGCCCATGGACTCTTGGGTTTTTTTAAATAAAACCCAAAAAACCCAACTAAAGCTGGGTTTTTTAAAAGAAGTGTGTATTTTTTTTTTGTCTTTTTTTAGGGAAAATGTCGGGGGTACTTGTAGCATATTGTAACGTAAGTATATGGACAAAGCACAAAAATTGTCTTGGGGTAAAAAAAGCTGGAAAATTCAGCATTTTCTGAAGAAAAGTATAAAAGACGACAAAACCCAAGAATGGTGAAGTTTCAAGTTTTTTAAGTTTCCATGATTACCAACAGTTAAGGCAAATTTACTTCTCGAGTGATAAAATCTACTGTTCATTTGTTTGTTTTTAAATACTACATTTTTACTTTATTGTATTTCATTTCGTTATGCAAAACTACTGCAAAACCTCAAGTAGTTTAAATCCCTTTTTACTGAATTCCAGCTTAATCAAGACATTTCTTTGAATTTTATGTTGCCTGTTTTTCTATTTCTGTGTACAGAGTAAGAAATATATAACTTTTTTGTAAGATAATGAAAATAATGTAAATCCTATTCTGTTTTCTGTCCGACCGTTTGTAAAACTTATTAATTTCTGAAAAATATACCTTGTTTATTCGAGATTTGTGACGTGCTGGTTTACTGAAAATAATTCACATGAACAAGCCTTTTAGCTAGAGTCGTTTCCTCTGTACAATCTACAAATATTGAAAAAATCATACATGACAGGACTTAGTCAAGATAATTTGAGTTATTTATTGAGAGACCAGTTAAAGAAAAAAGTTAAATATATTTATTTAAAACCTTTGAAGTATTTTTTAATGCCGTTAAGAGTTAAGAAATAGCTATTAACTAAGTTCAAAATTAATTTTTTATGTCCATTGTCTGTGGTGAAAAACGAATAAAAAAAGAAGTTTAAGTTGTAAAAGTATTTAAATTAATTTTTTTTAAAACTTCTCAAAAAATTTAAAAAACTCAAAAGTGGGCTAAATAATGGGTTTTTTTTGAATGGTTTTTTTGAAAAAAAAAAACAAAAAAAAAAAAAAAACCATTGGGTCCAACCCAATTGAGGGTTCAATCCGGCCAACCCTGCAAAAGATAGATATCAAAAGTTATAAGTCCTTAATACTTTTAGACTGTCTTTGAAACAGAAGAGGGATGCAGGTGGGCGGATCAAGTGATATCTCCGGGGAAGTTTTCCACATTAAAGTCTTAGAAATGCAGTTTTAGTCTATCTTAGCAGGTGTTAGAGATGGTCGGAGGATAGGTTTCAGAGTCTACCTAGAGAGAAATTTTCCTATTCAAAATTCACATCTTTACGCAATTTTAGTAAAATGAAAGGAAAGAGGGGTAGCGATTTACTCCCCCAAATATTTTCAAAAATGAAAACAACTTTAGGTTACCTTTGGAGACTTCAATTAAATTCACTTTCCCAAATAAGTTTTGAAAACTCAATTTTAGATTATCTTTGGTGATTTGTGATCTTAAAAATAAAAATTTAGATGCTCTCTTCAGAACCTTTTTAGGAACTAAATTCTAGAAACACATTTCTGAACATCCTTAATGATGTTGAAAAAATAGTCAGAATTTCGGAGCTGTCCCAGAAGTTTTTTAACATTAAAGTTTCAAAAACACACAATTTTAAGCAATACACTTGTATGTTGAGATGTTCGGAAAGTGGCTTTTCCCAGAAATTGTTTGGAATTCGTCCAGAAATTTTTTGAAATTGAAGTTCCAGAAATGCAATTTTGAACTATCTTTGGTGACATTAGTGAGGAAAGTTAAATTTGCAGACTTCACTCAAAGGGCAGACAGTTGTCCCTCGTTGCCCCCCTCACCTCTGGCTATGCTGATACTAAGCTCAGTAGTGGTTTTTAAGATTTTCTGGATTTAGTTTTCTTTCAAATTGTTTGAAAGAAAATAAATTGTCAAATTTATATGTAGAAAATAACTTTTTTTTCCAATTTGTGAACTTTTCGTGGGCCAGTTAAAATCTGCTCGTGAGACAGATTTTGTCCACGGGCCGTAGGTTGGAGACCCCTGTTGTATGCAATAACTTAAAATGATCAATAACACTCACATACATTTAAACTACAGCTAAAATGACAAGAGTGTATGTAAAAAATGCATGTAAAAGCTACAAAAGGATCGCTCATTACTGCACATATGCAAGCAAAATGTGTAACCAGATCAATCTAGGTTACATTAAAAATGCAAAGCTGAGTGGAGGGGAATTATTTCAACACTGTTCCGGCCATTCATACGTACATAAGGGCAATTCCACCGTTATGGACGTGACAATAACAGACTTTAAATACAGTAAAACTTCTCCTAACGGACCCCCTCAAAGGCGGACACCTCTCTTATGCGGACAATTTTTAATTCCCCAGTTCCAATGCAAATAACATTATTAAACCCCTGTCTAGCGGACACCTCTCTATTGCTGACAAAAAAATTTGTCCCGTTAGTGTCCGCATTAGAGGGATTTTACTGTACACATAACTTCAATTTGGTTTCATAAAAAGCTACATTTTTTTATGTTGTGTAGTTTGGTGTTGTTTAGGCTATCAAGAATTTGGGTGCAGATTGCTTGATTACAAAAAGTAACAAAAAATCAAAACAGCCTTTTACAGACATAACTGAGAAAACAGCAAAATGTATTGTTACGCGTTCAATGCAGCTTCAAACTTTCTTCAAATGATGACACAGTTCTTGAGAAAACACAGGAGATTTATTTACAGCTATGTTCAGGAAATGTAGTTAAAACTGCTAAATCAATCATCAGCAATTAAGCAAATAAAAATTAAACACCGTAAACTCAACGGTGGTCACACACGTAAAAGAACTCAGCAGTTCCACTTTTTGCAGGTTTGAAAATTCTTCGTAATTCTGTTCATTTTGTCAAAATGTTACACAAGTAACCACATTACAACCATCAACTAAAACAAAACTAACTTTTATTAACATAAAACAAAATAAAATTAAAACCATAGGAATGGTTCATGCTGGTATTACAAGGGCCAGCGGCTCCCTTCAAAATCCACATCAATCAAATTCACAAAACCTAAAGCAATCTTTCAATTTAAACTTAAACTTAGGTTTGCTGTAAAAACTGGCGAGATATTTTCTCGCCAAAAGAAACTAAAAGGGAGATTCAACACACTCCCCCAGGATGAACAATTGAAATGTTCAGCAAAATTCAAATATTTACTTTTTTTTTTTTTAAACAAAATAGCAATCAAACAAATTAACATACTTACAAACTTGGTGTAAGCTTCAAATGAATAACAGCTAACTAAAATATATAACAGTCTGAATTAGACATGAAATAACATAAAGTTCAATTTAAAAGTAAACAGAAATGACATTTTTATGCGGAAGATTTTTTTTACTGAGTCACTGACTCAATATCAAGTTCTAAATTATACAGTAATTGAATAGGTCTCCTCACAACGCTTGAAGGCGTTCGAACAGCACAAGATCTAACTTTAGAGTCTCTGCCGAAAAAAAGGTCTTTAACAACTCCTATTTTCCACATGTGTTTTGGAACCTTGTCTTCATGAACTATAACCACGTCTCCAATTTTGAATTTTGTAGGAGTATCTATTGGAACGATGCGATTTGCAGATCGAAGTTCCAGTAAGTACTCCGTTCTCCAACGCTTCCAGAAATGGTTTAAAATTTGATCTCTGTATCTCAATAATTTCGTGAGGGTCTTTTTGTTGGATTTTGGTTCTGCCACAGAAGGAATATCCGGAGAGAAATTTGGGCGCTTGCCTATCAGAAAATGAGAAGGAGTTAGGGGAAATGGCTCGTTAATTTCATCATACACGTAAGTTAAAGGTCTTCCATTTATAACAGCTTCGATCTCAGTGAGAGTGGTTTGAATCTCTTCATAGCTCAAGCAAGATCGTCCTAAAACTTTCTTCAAGGGCGTTTTGACAGAACGCACCATGCGCTCCCAAAACCCACCCCACCAGCTGGCTCTAGGTACAATAAATTTCCACACAATTCGGTTTTTAGTAAAATACTGTTGAACCTCAGCTTTGGAAATCTTACTCCAAATCTCCTTCAGTAAACTATCAGTTTTGATAAAGGTCTTGGCATTATCACTGTATACAATTTTACAGAGTCCTCTACGTGAAACAAATCTTTTGAAAGCTAAGATGAAGGTTTCAGTGCTGAGGTCAGATGCTACTTCCAGATGAACAGCTCTAGTAACTCCACAGGTGAAGAGCACAATGTAAGCTTTTTCCGGGCCCGATTTAGTTTTGATAAAAATAGGGCCGTCGAAATCAACAGCACAGGTCTCAAATGGGGGTGATTCAATTATCCTATCCTTCGGTAAAGGAGCAATTTCTTCTTTGCCAGGTCTAACTTTAAATCTTTTGCAAATAATGCAAGATTTCAGCACAGATTTAACATATTTCCTTCCTTTGATGATGTAATATGTTTCTCGAAGATGCGCCAAGGTTGTGGCTACTCCATAATGATAAACTTTTTCATGGGCCTGAAGAATTAGCAGTTTGGTGAATTGTTCCCCGCCCGGGAGTATCCAAGGATTTTTTTCCCTTAGAGGCAGATCAGATAAGCGAAGTCTTCCCGATAAATATAATAAACCATCTACATCCAATGTAGGGTTTAAATTGTATAAAGGAGAATTTTTATTGATAGGTTCTTCCCGTTTCAGTTCTTCAATCTCAAGAGTGAACACAGTTTGTTGAGTTAACTTTAACCAATATTTTTCTGATTTTGTAATTTCTGCAGTAGTAAGCTCACCTGACAGCTTAGTCTTTTTCTTATTAATGTTATTAAGGAATCTGAAAATCCAAGCGGTGATGTTGTATTCACGATTAAGTTTACTAAATTTTCCTAAATCCAGCAATGGTTCTGTAAGTAATTTAACATTGCAGGAAAGCTGAATAGAATTTAATTTGGACCTCTTTTCAATCAAATAATCATTATTGCTGGGAAGAATGTCATGCTTCGGCCACCTTTCTTTAGGCATTGATAACCAATCTGGACCTTCAAACCATAATGTATTTTCTACAAGACTAGTTAAACTTTCCCCTCTGGTCAACAAATCTCCAGGATTGGCTTTCCCTGGAGTAAAATTCCAAATTCTGGGGTTAGTCAAAGACTGTATTTCTTCAACCCTATTTGCCGCAAAAGGCTTCCAGTTTATCGGTGAACCCTTTATCCAATGTAGCACGACAATGGAATCTGACCAAATATGGACATCTAAAACATGAGAACTAAAAACAGTTTTTAAATATTTGCACATCCTAGCAGCTATTATCGCACCCATAAGTTCGAGGCGAGGGATTGTCAAACGTTTTATAGGGGAAACCCTACATTTTGCCCAAACAAGACTGGTCCGAATTTCATTATCATTTTTGGCACATCAAAAATATGCAACAGCACCATAAGCCTTAGGACTTGCATCAGAAAAAATGTGAAGTTCTATGGTATCAAAATTTTCTAAACCCCCCGGAAAATATTTACGAGGTATCTCAAACTTGGGTAAATGATCAATTTCTGAACACCAACTTTCCCACTCGTATTTTAGATCATTAGGTAAGTTTTCGTCCCATCCTATACCTCGCTGCCAAGTTTCTTGCAACAAACTTTTCATCCTAACAGTAAATGGTAAAAGAATTCCAAGAGGATCAAATATCTTTAGAACAGTTTTCAAAACAACGCGTTTTGAAGGATTAATTTTACAATCCTCGTGAAAGTCTGGAACGTCAAAATGCAAGCTATCAGAATTGGTATTCCATAGTAAACCCAAGATCTTTAAGGTATCATTACGAAGTTCAGCTGTTTCACACATTCCCTTTTCTTCCCACATTTTTCGAAGTTTTACGGAATTAGTATTAAATTTCCGCAAATTCATTCCAGCTTCTTTAAAAATATCTGAGGCTGTCGATGATATGTAATACACTTCTTTATCAGATTTCGCACCAGATATCAAATCATCTACATAAATGGATGAATCCAAAATATTAACTACTTGGGGATGATTTTCATATTTTTTAATATGATGCTTGATCGTAGAAGCCAAAATAAAGGGGGAACAGCTTACCCCAAAAGCCGCCCTCGAAAATCTCATAAATTTTAATTCACCCCTTTCGTTACTAAACCATATAAATTTCAGGTAATTCCTGTCCTCTTCCGCAATTCCAATTTGCAAAAAAGCTTTTTCTAAATCGGCGCAAAATGCAACATTATGTTTCCTAAAACTAAGTATTATATCAAGAACGTTTGGATTAAGATTAGGTCCAGGGAATAAACAATCATTCAAAGAATTTAAATGTTTCTCCTTTGAAGAAGCATCAAACACCATTCTAACTTTAGAGGTTACCTTATCCTCTCTTACTACTGGTCTATGAGGCATGAAATAACTATTTTCGATTTTTGAATCAGAACATGGTTCTATAACCCCATTACGTTCCTGTTCCAAAACAATAGCTTTATAACTATCAAATAAATTAATGTCCTTTTCAAGTTTTCTACTTAAATCGTCAAAGCGATTTCTTGCAATTCTGAAATTATTCGCAACTTTAGACTTATCTTCCTTCCATAATAAAGAAGTTTCGTATCTGTTATTTACAAACTTTAAGTTAGATTGAAATTTATCAATTATTTCCTTTTCTACTTCTGAAACATTTTCCCTAGATTGCATAATCCCGAGTGATTCCAATTCCCACAAAAATCTTAAGCTTTCGATCTCATTATCAGGGCTTAGCTTGCTGCTTACGACTGAGAAACTACAAACAGATTTTCTTTCCCCTTTCATTGACCCATCCTCTACAAAACCACAAAGCGAGTACCCCAACAAACTATCACACAGAAAGAGTGATTTTGTTAACTTTTCAACCGGTCCATAACAGATTTGGTAAAAATAATCCGCACCAATTAATAACTCGATTTGAGAACCACCTACGTTATCACAACTCGAAAACTTGTATGACACTAGCTTAGTCATAACTTCTTTGCTAAGTGGTGGGGAGTGAATACTAACACTCGAAATCACATCTGTTACTAACGCTTCAATATGAATACAACGCGATTTATCATCTACATGAGATAACTTCAACTCAACGACATCAAAATTTTTAATTTGCGGTTTAAAAGCTCCAAATGAAAATATCTGAAGTCTTTCTTGCCTTAAAACTGGAGGGTTTAATTCTGAAATTAAATTTTCTGTGACATAAGTCTTTTGACTTCCCGTGTCATAAAGAATTAAAGACAATTTAGAATTCGAATCAGATTCCACCTTCACGCATGAAGTTTGCAAAATTACTTCTTTAGTATTTACATTAGTAATATTTTTCCGACAATGAGAAACTGAAGCAATAATTGATTCTCCCCCAGTATCTCTGTTTACATTTGCGGGTTTGAAAGTTTTATTGGTACAAATTGATGTGTGATGAAAGTTACCATTGCATATTTTGCAGCTCTCAGTTTTAAATTTGCAATTTGAGGATAGGTGATATTTACGAAAACAAACATAACATCGCCCAGTCTTCCGCAATTTTTCATGTTTGTCAGAAATAGGCTTCGACTTGCATGATTTCGAATCATGTTCTGTTGAATCACAAAATATACAAACACTTTTTGAATTTGTAGTTAATGTAGAAGTCGTGGGAATATCCCATTTGTAATTACTAGTCTGCTGTTTATTTTTTTCTTTTTTACTACTTGAAGAAAATTTTTCAGAATTCTGCAGATGAATTGTTGCTTCACAAGATTGAACTTCATTTTTTATAAATGTTAGAAGTTCATCGATGTCCATATCTGTCATACTTGACCGTTTACGATTGAAATCCAGGGCCATTTCAGTTGGAATTAATTTCAATAAAATAGGTGCAAGCAAGTGTCCGTAACTACCGGCTGTAACACCGAAGGAGTTTAAATTTCGAATTTGAACTTCAACATTATCATAAAGTTCCCTTAAGTCCCTTATGTGATAGGAATTTTTCACTGGTTTTAAATTTAACAGCTTACTCATATGCGCATTAATGACTAAATCATTTCTACCATATCTGTTTTTCAACAAATCTACAGCTGATTTGTAATTTTCTGCCGTAAGTGAAAATCCAGCAACAGCATTATAAGCGCTGCCACCAAGTAGAGATTTCAAATATGAAAATTTGTCGATAAACTTTTGTTTTTATCAATGGCATTAGAAAATTGGCCCCAAAATTCCAACCAGCAACTGCTGTCCCCATAAAACTTATGTATAGTAAGTTTAGGAAGTTTCATACAACGCTCAATTTTGAAGGATTGAGAATTACTTTCATCTTTCGAGATTGATGACTCAAACAATTCCTTTTGACTTTCAGCAGCACGTTCATTTAAAAACTTAGTAATCTTGTACCGAAATTCTATTATTCTTTCGCTATAATGTTCAGAAGTTTCTATTTCATTTTCAAATTCTGACTCGGCAGTCAGATCTTGGATATCCGAATTTAATTTTTTCAAGCAGTCGTACTTTTCATTTAATTGGTCTTTATAAATACTTAAAAGATCAATTTTCTGCTCTGCTGCGATTTCCTCACTTTCTAGTGCTGTATCTATTTTGTTACACAGTTTAGAAGTCTGTGTTCTTAAACCTCCGCGTTTCTTCTTTAGGATTTCTAATGTACTTGTCATTTTCATTCAATGCAATATTTACAACAGGTATAATAATAAACTGAGCTTACCTGTGTAAATTTCAAGACTTTTCAGATTCAGCTGATCACAATATCATATCCTGTCGTGGACGCCAATAAAAGAACTCAGCAGTTCCACTTTTTGCAGGTTTGAAAATTCTTCGTAATTCTGTTCATTTTGTCAAAATGTTACACAAGTAACCACATTACAACCATCAACTAAAACAAAACTAACTTTTATTAACATAAAACAAAATAAAATTAAAACCATAGGAATGGTTCATGCTGGTATTACAAGGGCCAGCGGCTCCCTTCAAAATCCACATCAATCAAATTCACAAAACCTAAAGCAATCTTTCAATTTAAACTTAAACTTAGGTTTGCTGTAAAAACTGGCGAGATATTTTCTCGCCAAAAGAAACTAAAAGGGAGATTCAACAACACGTATTTACTTCCAAATATGCAAAAACACAGAGAAAGGCTAAAATACACACAGAGCCAAATACATGCTCCCAGTGCAATGGCTCAAACCAGTCTGACTTTTTATCAGATGCAGAGTTTATTTATAAATCCTAGAGAACTTTCGACAAAATTCGAAATGCTTCTCGATGTTTCCTTTTTATTCCATTCACAAATCTTAGCGTGTGGAAATTAAGGGACCATATACTTCATTCGAATATAAGGGGGTTGTATATTCAAAAAATAAAAATAATTACTATTTACAGAATTTGTAACAGTACACATCATCATACAATTGCCAATGTTCCCGTGAATTATTCATGGATTTCTAAAATTTTCTTTGAAATACTTGTTCTAGAAATTTCAAGCTTTCTAAAACCATAAAGTTTTCATAGATATTGTTTGTAAAATTTATGATAGAAATTATTATATTTGTTACGGACGTAACAAAAAAGTGTTACGGACGTAACGTGTCTGATATGATAATTGTAAAAGGCATATTAAAGCTTATATATGTTCTAATAATTTTTGTTAAGAGAGTGCAATGTTCTAGATTAACACAGTATTTTGACTTTAAGTTATACCTTAATAGTTTTAAAAGATTTAGGTAGATATGAAGCAGGATCAGCCCCCCTTGCATATACCACCATGTAAATAAATATAAAAAATATATCTGTGTGTCATAAGTAGTAAGGGGGACCCAAGGGGAAAATAAGCAAAAGAAATGTGTGGTATTATATTCAGTTGCAAATAAATTTTCAAATCTTTAACATGAACATGGGGGGGGGGGGGTCTATAAGCCTAACGTTTTTTGAGTTGTTTTCTCCTGTGAATCTGTGAGTTTTTGAGATACTTTTACAGTTGGAGAATTTTTGGATGATTTTCTCTCTCTCACCAAACATATTAACTGTCCAATTTCTTTTAAAGTTTGCCTTTAATTTTGATCGCTTGTTGATAGAATTGGCACATTTTTGCCAACGGTAGAAAAAAACAGTCAAAACTCATTAGAAAAATACATTTTGGCCTACATTTGCCTAAGTGAATCTTCATTTTGCTTCAGAAATAGATGTACTTTATCTGAGGATCAGATGTAGCAAGTTTAATATTTAATACTTTTAACTCTAATCTAATTATGTTTTTTAATTTAAGTTTTAAAACTATAAAATATTCAATTTATCAATGTAGCAGTAATCTCAATTATTAATTTTTAGGGGAGAGTAAATGACAATAAAGTAACTCAGTTACTTTGGTTTAAACTATTACACAACATGTCAAAATCTTATCTAAGTTACTTTTTAATAAAGAAGTAATATCGGTTTGGCTATGCTGTCAGAATGGTAGAAGTTTGAAGAGAAAAACTATGCTTATTATATGTGATATCAATTTGAAAAAAAGAAAAAAAAACTTTATTAATGAAAATTAAGCAAAGAGTGCTTTGGATTTCATCAGATTAAATGATAGAGTAATTGTCACTAAAATGTACTTGGAAAACGCATTTTTTTTTTGTGTCATAGGTACACATATTTATGTATACATTCTTTTTTATTACTCTTTGAATTAAGTGCATTGATGAAGCAAAGTTTGAGAAATTAAGGAACTTTCCCTCTAGAGTATTTTTATGCAAGTTATTAAGCATTAATTAATTGCTAGTGTAGAAATATTAACACCAATTGAATTTATTGCATGATTTGGAGGATAAAAAATCTTACCTTGATAGGAACACATGTGTATTTCAATAATTTAAAAAAATTAAAATTAAATATCCACTAACATTTGTAAAAAATTGAAAATCGGAGTATCAGAAGTTTTGTTACATCATATCACATGTCATACACTATATTTTCATTGCCATCCTGTACTTTTTTCTATTTAATTGGAAATATACATGTGTTACAAACGTAACGTACTGCTTTTTGTTATGGCCGAAACAAAAAAGTTGCGTCTGTAATACCATTTTTTAAAAAACTAAAGAAATTTTAATGTTTTAAAGTATGGTAAACAATTACTCTGATGAATTGCTAAAAGGACAAAAAAAGGATTTCTTTAATTTTGATTTTTTAGGAAGTAACGACAACTTTTGCCAAATTTTTGTTACGGACATAACATTAAACTTCATTTCTTTTTTAATTTAAATTACTCGATTTTATTTTGCAAAAGAATAAAAATAAATGCATGTTATTATAATATCATGTTAATAGTTAAAACTGTACTGCAGTTAGTTTTGTTTATTTTCATTTTGCTATTGGAAATAAGCGTATGAAAATTTATGGCGTTTGGTATTTTTTTCTGATTTTTATGAAGATCTGAATATTATACTTCCAACTGGGGGGAAAAATTATTATTTAACTTTTTAAAAAAAAATCAATGCAATATTCTGAAAAAAAAAAACATTTTAAGCTTTACAATGATGTATAATATAGCAACATAACTGCAAAATGAAATTTTGACCTACTGGTTTCACTTTTCATGGAATAACCTATAAGTAGCTTAGATTTAAATATCAGTAAGTAGGGTAGGTTTAAAAATCAGTAAGAAGTGAAGATCAAAAGCAGTAAATCAGGTTAGTCAGGTTTTGGTGGCCTAAAAAGGTTTGATATTGAAAGGCACGGGGAAGAAAGCAATAGGAATGTCTGAAAATAAATTTTGCATTTGTCAAGTTAAAATGTGTGCATTTATCTACTTAATCATTGGCAAAGAAAGTTTTTTTTTTTTCAAAGTGTAAAAGGCCGTGGATAAACAAGAGTTTTACTATTGTAATTTTTTAAAAATAATTAGTAAAAAGCTTTTCAATATTTTATTTAAAAGATAGTTAAAAATTTAGAAAATTCAGATGCATACTCAAATCAAATTTGCTGGAAACGTGAGAGTTGCATTTCAAGGCAATGCTTACATGAATCTGACTTTTCTAAAAAAGAAGTTTGCTTTCATGATGAAATTGAGCTAAAGCTACAAAAGGTCAAGGAGGGCACATTGAGAAAGGCAAATGAAGAGGGCTGTGCACATTGAACATTACCTTAAGAGGGGCTGGGTGTGGCGCCCTCCTAAGAATACCTGGGGGAAACACTACATTAAATAACTTGTAGTCATATATTTTATCCAAAATGTATTCAGGAAGGGGTTATGAGAAATTACAGCAGGATATACCCGTTTTTAGACCGTAAAATATTTCAATATCATATGTTATGGTATTATTAACACAGTATTTTTATCACTTTTGCTATGAGTAGTTGATTTATGTCTTTATTAAACTTCAAAGTTATTTGTTACTCCTGTTTATTGAGTTTTAATGTATATAAGTTTTAATGAAAATATATAATGTGTTGAGTTATAATGTGTATTAATTGTATCCCCTTTTTTACTATCCTTTGTTATATAGAGAGAAGTAATAGTAGTATTCTAAAACTTAATTTTTTTTCCAGCATTATCAAAAGCACAGCGTGGTTTAGCATCAAATTTAATGAATTTTAGATTTGATTGCATTGGTTCAAGTCAGACGGATGATGAAATAATCATTGGTATGTAGTTTTACTTCTATGTGAATAGTTTTATCTCATCAAAAACAACCCTGTTGTAAAAATTTCCCCGCCAAGAAAACCTTTAACTTTTCTGCACAAGAGAAAAAACCTGCATCCTAAACCCAAAAACCCTCAGCCATAAAAAGTTATGATATCTAGTTTGCCCGCCAAGTATCTGCCAAACTATCATCCTCCCTCTTCTCCTTTTTCATCACAGCTACTTCCATTAGAACCTCCTCCCACCTTCAATTCCTCAGAAATATGGATAGCTCTTTTAAATTGTTTATCTTGTTCGGCGGGAAGCTTTTTGCTCACCAAGCAACCACTTCACTTTGAAAAGCTTTCCGCCAAATAAGATAAACAATTTAAAGGATCTATCCATATTTCTGAGGAGTTGAAGGTGGGAGGAGGTTCTAATGGAAGTAGCTGTGATGAAAAAGAAGAAGAGGGAGGATGATAGTTTGGCAGATACTTGGCGCGCAAACTAGATATCATAACTTTTTATGACTGAGGGTTTTTGGGTTTAGGATGCAGGTTTTCTTTTTTGTG
Organism: Uloborus diversus; assembly: GCF_026930045.1. Taxonomy (NCBI): domain Eukaryota; kingdom Metazoa; phylum Arthropoda; class Arachnida; order Araneae; family Uloboridae; genus Uloborus; species Uloborus diversus. The sequence continues at coordinate 50,355,002 of NC_072733.1, read as the reverse complement.
CGGAAAAGTTAAAGGTTTTCTTGGCGGGGAAATTTTTACAACAGGGTTGTTTTTGATGAGATATCACATCTTTTTGCATTGATATTATTACTTTGTCTGTATTTTTAGAATTGAGAACTTCAAGTCAGAAAATTTTCAATTGAAAAAATGCTGTTTTGTGTTTTTAAGGAACAATAATGGCTAGCCTAATTTTACGTCAAGTTATTTTCTGACTATTAAGATTCTATGTTCATTTTGCGAGAATTGGGCGGTTTAAATTTTATTTGCAATCCTTGTATCCTCTCTGTTGCAAAGAAAACTTCTTGGATAATAAAATACTATATTTTAAATTATATTGTTTTCGTGTATTTTACAACTTCGCAATAAATTCTATTACAGTTTCTTTATTTGACAGATTATTCAACATTTTCATGATGGTTTCTTTAAATGTTTTACAGCTTGAGGGCTATTTTAATCTAACTTTTCACTTTTTGTTTAGTTACATTTTTTCTTAAATCGTGGATTATTTTAGGTTTTATGGGATAATTTTAATTGTTTGGTGATTTATCTTGTTCTTGATAGAAGTCTTTGTCTTGTTTAATACCCAGTTTTGTTTAAAAGCTCATTTAAAAAACGAAATAACGCATGTCATCACCAAGCAAAAAAAAAAAAAAAACTAAGCAATTAAATATTTTAAATTTGAATGTGTCAGAAGATCTGTACAACTTTACTCGATAACAAATCGCGGATATCCCAAATTTGCCATAGCGAATGCGCATGTTGCGCGCAGACTAAGCTCATTAAAAGTCTTGCTTAAATTAATTGCAAAATTTTTTTCAGCTAACAAATTACTGCAAAGCACGAATATCCACACACGTATTTCATATATTTTCAATTCATTATGTGTTGTTTGTGAAAAATCCATTAATTTAGAAAATAAACAAACCAATAAAAAAGTGCTATTTTTCACTTTCAATTAAAAAGTTACATGTGCCGTATTCATATGCGTACAGTTTCATATAATTTGTCACGTAAAGTATTGTAGTGGTTTAACCCCAGTTTTGGGCCGACATTTAAAATTTCTTCCCTTTATAAATATATCAAAACTGAAAAACAGGGGGAAGGAAATTTCGTGTCGGCAAAACCTTGGAGGGGGGGGGGGAGGACAGCATTCTAATCTCATTCATTAATTTGTTTCTCTGCTTAAGTATAAACAAGCAACATAGAATCTGAAAACAGAAAGCCCAATGAGCTAAGTCTGCGCGCATACGCAGTCGCTGTGGCAAATTTGTGATATCCGCGATTTAACGTCTAGTTGCAACTGTTGGATATGTTTTAGTCTTGATTGAATTTCATTTCCTAAGACAACTTTGGAATAACTGTTAAATCTGTTCTAACTTTGCGATTTCAGTCCAAGGTAAACAAACCCTATGAGCTGAGAGTAAGCACATAAGAATTTAGGGAAAATTAGTGATTTTCAAACTTCATTTACTCCGGCCAGTGATGTCCCGGGGGGTTGAATTTTTGTATATGTACTCAATGGCCCCCCAAGAATATGTATAGAAAAATCATTACCGTAGCCTCCCGAGGGGCTGTGATCGAACCCCGGGAAGGTACAATTTGGGGGGTAAAAATGAGGGGGGAAGGGGAGGGGGGTCAAATGGCACAAAAGGCCCATCAGTAGGGCACAAGGAATGTGTACGAAATTTCAGCTTGATTCCTTTTTTCGTCTGGGGTGTAGCCCTGTCAAAGAAAGCGAAAACTTTTTGAACAGCAATTTTATAACTTTAATACCTCTTCGCCCTGATGATCCAGGGGATTGTATTTTGGTTTACGGCGTCAGGGGCCACTAGAGATTGAGTGTACCAAAAATCAACTCCGGGGGTCTTCATGGAGCTGAGATACAGAGGGGTGAAAAACCCAAAAAACCCCAACTTGTTCTGTCGTGTAATCTTGTTCTTGGTCGCTTTTATTTTCTTTCGTCTTTGGCGGTGGATTTGCTTCTGTTGGCTGCTGACGTTTGGTTTCCTTGGCGGGGCGTTACGCTCCCGTGTCCCGTGATCCATGTTGTTGTCGTCTTGTGCCAACTGGGCTGGCAATTTAGGGTGCGCTGCTTCTTTTTTCCAACTGTACCGTAATTTGATGTGAAATCCAACTTCCACAGTACATGCTTGCCATATTGACCCATTTATAGTGTACAGTGGTGGATCCAGACGACCCTCTTGGGAGAGGGAAAACGACTAATGAATTACAGTTGACTCTCGCTACAACGCGATTTGACTTATGCGAAATGGCTATAACGCAAATTTCTTCACCAGTAAAGAATTTTAGACATAACGGAATTCCTCGTGCGCAGCACGAAAATTTTCAAAAGGAAATCAGGGTTTGTAAGTATCGCCTTTGTTATTGACAACTAATTATTTTTTTTCATAAACGGAACTTCATCCCTTTAGCATCACTGAGAGCGGAAGTTCCCACACTGTACTAATCAGATACATCACTTATACAAATAACTGTAGAATGATGTTTCATCTAAAGTTTGTGTGGATAGAAAGAAAAAGAGAAAGTTTCTGACAGTTAAAGAAAAGCTAAAGATTGTGTGCTCCAACAACTATGAAATGCGTCAAAGGTAGCACGAAAATTAGGTACGAGTGAATCTTCCATATGTGCAATTATAAGTCATGAAAAATGAATCCGTAAAAGTTCACCAAGTATTATTTAGCAAAATGCAGAAATTACACGGGGCAGCTGTGATTTTGGTGCTTAGGTTTTTGAAACTGATTTCGTATGACTTTGGTATCTTGAGTTCAAATATGACATCAGTTTTTGTCCAGAAGCTCAAACTTCAAAGATATAACATTTAAATATACATAAAACAGGTTTAAGTTACATCTATAGATCAAATAAAACACCCAACGGGATTTTTATTCCTATTGTATTGTTCATATAATAAGAGGTTGATTACCAAACAGTCCAATTAGGCTCTTGCACATGGGTCCTAATTTTTAAGATCCTCAAAATGACTAAAATTGTAGTTGTCTTAAGAAAACTTTACCTTAATTTTCTTTCATTTTCTTAAGTTTTCTTCTTTATTTATTTACCTTTTTTACGTGTACTTAAGTGTGGGATACTCTGCCTCCCAACAAGTATTTTGAACGAGTGGTAAAACACCTCAATACCCCTGAAATGGTGGTTCACCATTAGTGTTTATGTTTATAAGGTTTGACTTCAGAGGACCTCCCCCTCCCCCCCCAAAAAAAATGTTTATTTCGGGTCACCCACTCGGGTCAGGCCCTGAAAAATATTGTATACAAAAATTTAGCACATTGCACGCGGCAAATATATGGAAACCAAGAACTTACAAATTGACCTTACCTTGTTAAAGCGTTATTACTAAACTTCTCAAACTTTTACTGCATCTGGTGAATTTTCCTTTAAGTTACTAGACTGCAGGTTGACAATAGGGTAAATATGCCAGAAGCAATCCTTGTTTAAGAAGCCTACACTTGCTTTAGAAATGCGCAAAATGGAGTTAAAACTGCACATTTTGGGTAAAACAGCAGCATGTATCTAAAAAAAAGTAGAGCTGCTACAGAAAAACTAATTTCATACTTCGATTCAGATCCGCAAACATATCTTAAATCAATTCTCAAACTCTGGGCACCAAAGAAAAAAAAATTGTTCCCCTGTGTTATGAAAAGTTAAGCTGCTCTTTTATTGTGAATTTAAGAAACCAGGAAGAGGGGTGTTACCATAGATGGAAACATTATAAAAGAACTAGTGAAGCAACTGTATTGTGTACTTAAAAAATATATAAGAATAACGGTTTCATCACACAGCGTAAATCATCATCTTTTTCAATTTTTTAAGTTACAAATATCATTCCTGGATTTACTGCACAGTACATTAAAAATACAGTTCATATGTTTTCCTTACTATATACTGTACATACCGTACTGGTTTATTTTATGTCTTTCTTTCCCATTGATTTTGTGCATCGTTGCAGTATTTTATGTTGAATAAGACGATTTTTTTAAAAAATACGAATAACAATTTAGTTTTTTATGTAAGAAACAATAATGTATAGTTAAGAAATGGTTTTTAGCAGTTTGAGATTTTGTTTACAAGTATCTAAAATAATTGGGTATGTTTATAAAAGTTTTTACACACAGCCTTTTCCACAACATAAAATTTCAACTTATGCGAGGGGTCTTGGAACACATCCCTCGCGAAAGTCAGAACTTGACTGTATTGGTGAAAAAAAGATGCTTGTTGTTTCCTACTCTTCCTCAGTCGCTCAGACATGTCTATAACTTTTGGAAACTGCTAATTGACTTTATTTGTCATGTTAATTTTGTTTTACATATTTTCATCTTTTTTCTTAAATTTTTTTCTTGTTTAAACCCAGGACACAAGAATGGACTACTAAAAGAACAAACCAGTGAAATTTTGTAGCTACTGCTCCCATTGGACCAATGACCTGTTTTTCTCAATTTCAAAAAGAATTAAAAATAAAAGTTTTCAAGATATTTAACTTTCAAAATTTAAAACAAATTAAACAATGAACTTTTTTAACCAGAAAAAAAAATTGTTTACCTATATAATTGGTGCTGAAAGGTTTGATACATAATTCTCGGTTTTTGACAATTATTATCAAAAGCTATATATGTAAAAAGGGTTTTTGACATGACAGCTAAAATTATCAACTGTCAAAAACTTGCCTTCTCTGGATAAAGCATTTAGATTTGATCTGTTTCAGTATATGAAGGAAAGTTGTGTTTTCAATGGGTGAAAAGTAAAATGTTTGGAGGCAATAATTGAATTTTTCAATTATGAACTAGTTTAATTTAAAAGCATTTGCTAACTAATGCTCTTTTCCCCCCAGCATTTTTCTTTGCAGAATATAATTTTTTAAAAATCACTTTGTTGTTCTAAACTTATAATTTGGGAAAGCCTTTGAATCACTAATACTTGCTTAATTTTATGTGGTTGAATGCTCATTAACATATTTACTTGCTTAATAAAATATTTTTTTTGTCTGTTGCTCATATTTTAAATTGCAATATATTTCATCAGCTGGTTCACTAAAAGAATTTGGACGTTTATTGTGTGTTATTGAAGATGAAAGAGAACGGATGGTAAGTTTGCTACAAGTCAAGTATTCATGTTTTCACACTTAATTGAACTACATAAACCATTTATTGCATATTAAATTTCCAAGAAATACAAATTTTAGTTATAGGAAAAAATCTTTGTAAGAGAAACTACAAAAAAAATTGTCTCTTACAAATTTTGTAAGAGTGTATGAAGTATTCTTGTTTAATCTAAAATTAAAGAGCAGCATGGTTGGAGTTATTTTCAATTGGAAATGATTTTTCTGCTGAAAGGTACCCGTATCAACTTAAGGAACACTTTTTTCATACTTTTCTTTTTCTCTAGTTTCTCTATCTTCCTTATTTTGGTATTCGCAGCATATTGGGTTCTTACCTTGCTTGTGGGATCATCCTATTAAGTTTATAGCATAAATATTTTTAATAAATTCTGATTGTTTATTGCATTCAGAAACATAATGCTTTGTGACAACTTCCATGGCAATCCCAAGGTACATAATCTCATCGAAATGGTGGTAACCAGACCATTGGTAAAATAAAATTATCTGTAAAAAGCATATTACTGAAAATATTATTCTACTGTTTCTTATATTAAAAAAAATAATAAGCATAACCAACTAACAATTTTTATAGTGGCCTAAATCTCGGCTTAATTTTCTAACAATGAAAGGAGCACTGTAAAAATAAGTAAAACATTGAAAATGAGGAATACTAAATGCAAAATTAGTGGTGCCAATGCTCAGATTAATTATGTAACCAAGGCAAAAAAAAAAAGCAGAAAACATGTATTGTACTGATGTCTTAGGTGCTACCCTCAACCTTGCCATCTACAGTCACCTGCCAAACCCGCCTGCAGTGGACTGGTGTACTACCCCATTCCCCCAAAGTACTGAGACAGAGGGCTTTACTGTACTTTGGGGACTGTCAAAATTCTAAATCTCTCCTTTTGCCAAAATTTTTAATCTCTCAAAGCTTAGTTAGCTACTACTGAAATATTAGATTGTCAGCCATGGCAAAAATTAGCCAAATTGACTACTTTTCATGCAATTTTTGCAACACTGTTTTGCAACATTATTGTTAGGAAAATATCATCATCATGCAAGCTGATAAGCAAAACAATGTTAAAGAGGGAGATTTTTTTTTTTTTTGGCTGAAATTTTTTCATAAAATGGAAACTTTCACCAAAACTTGGACTGAAAAGAACTTCCCGATAAAGAAATATTCAGGTTATTGAGAGTCCATTGTATTCTTTTTTACAGAAAGGGAACCAGTGCAACTCTAACAAGTAACTCTACCCAGCTGCGAACCATCAATTTGAATAAATCTTTGATCATTGGTAGAACACTTAAAATTATTGAACACATATTTTTTTTTAATCAGAATAAAACTCTTTTAACAGGGTGAAATGTACCCCAAAGTATTGGATAATTGGGATATTAGAGGGTACATTATATTCTTTTATTTTAAATTTTAACCACAAAAATTTAAATAATTATTGAAAATTTGAAAAAACTAAGCAAACTAAAGTGGACGTGTTTCAGGATTTTCCTGAAAATACTATTAATAGGGGTAAACCATCCTTTGAAATCATGATGAATGACCTTGAAACTTAAATCTATCCTTAAAAAATCAAGTAATGTATCAATAGAAAGCTCTGTTATTTAGCGTTAGTATGGTTTTTTGAATTTTCATTCTTTGAGTGTTGTTTTTCTTTCAACCTCTGGTAGGCTGTAAAGAAAAGACTAGTAAATATACAAAAAAAAAATTAATAACCAAAGAAATGTATAATGCAGGTTATTCCTCTACATTATCACCTTGACAATTGAGGCAGTTGTCATATCTGTGAACAAGCTTTGCCATCCCCTCTTCACAAAATGTTGCTGCCAATGATTAGAAGTGAGTTGTGAGTGTCTTTGAGTTCCATGTCAGTGAAGAAGTGCTGGTTCTAAGTCATTACTTCAGTTCAGGGAAAAGATAAAAGTCGCTTGGTGCTAGATCGGGTGACAGGCTTGCAGCCTCGACCATGTTCATCATGCACATCAGTTCCACCATCTTTAAAATTTGGACGCCAATCACGAACAACACTTCCGTACACACAATTCATTCTTCAATGAATTTCTGCTGCACTATTACCTTCTGCTTGCTAGGAACAAATAACATTTCGCAATTCACACTTGGCAGGAGAATCAATAGCGGCAGCCACATTTGCATGACAGCAGCTCAACAGAAAATGGCCTGTTGGACTCTCAAGTGAGAGTGTGGGGGAGATATTCAGTTGCCTACTACACATACCAGCCTCCTGCTGCATGCCTAGCGTTCATATTGTACCATTCACGGTTGAAAAAAAGAAACAACCCTTGTACTATAATTAGAAAAGGTTACAGCCATTTGTATGAGCACACTTTTAATTTTTTTTTGTTCATTTTGAGTTTTTTTACATGCTTATATTTTGAACAATTTTCAAAATAAAAACCAAAAAAATCTGAAGGATTGCTTAACTTGTCATATGTGTCCTTCATGCCAAATTTTAGTGAAATTAGAACTGATGAGGTCAAAAAGGAGATTTATCTCACATAAGCAACTAGCCCTATGATGGGATAAGATTGTGAGGGATGTTTCCCCCTCCCCACAAAAAAAATCTGAAGAATCCTTAAAATATGTCAATTTTAGTTTGTTTAGTTTGTTTCAAATTTTCACTCAGTATTTGAAGTTTTGTAATTTAAATTTAAAATAAAAGAATATATTGTTACCTCTTATATCCAAATTTTTAATATTTTGTGGTAACTTTCAGTCTATTGAAAATATTTATTGCTCATTTAAAAAAAAAAAGCAAAAGAGTTCAATATTTTGAAGTGTTCTATCAATGTGCAAAGTTTTATTCCCACTGGTGATTCACACTTGGGTAAGGCTATTTGTAAGTCCAATTTAGATCTGGTTCTGATTATTTATTATCTGTTTAGTTAAAATTTAGAACATTTGTACAGATCTGGTGGATTAAAAAAATATTCAGAAGTGGGAAACAGGTGCTACAACTTGCCAAATGCAAATCCTTTAGTCCTGGTACCAAAATATAAAAATCTTATTTTTCCGCATGTACTACACCAATAAAATGATGTTATCAGCTAATGCTATTGACTCTTTCCCTAAACATCTGCATTTTTACATTCTGTATTCTATTTTATGAAATTTGGTAAATATCTTTTGTAAAATTACACACAAATAAGAGCAGATGAATAATTAGAAAAATTTATTTCTTATATATATTATTCACCATCTAAAGAAACCACAAAGCATAATCTTTGGTTCTAATACAGTACTAAATTGCAAATTTGGTTTCCTGTAAAATGTCACAGATTTAACCCGTTCGCACCCAGCGTCACGCGGACGCTACGCAACAATTCCTCTCTTATCAGCCCAACGGCACGTAACCGCTACGCGCTCTGATCGACGCCGACGTCCCAGCGTCACATATACGCTTTCTCGAAATGGAACGATTGAACTGAATATTTAAACGATAATAGATGGCGCTAAATGGCTATAACTTTGATCATATTCGAGTCACATGGTATTTGACCTTCATGTATAGGCTTTAGTTTTTTATTTGGGCCTCTCAATAAGATAGATTTTTTTTATGTAAACATCAGTGAATCACTGCTCTGCGCGAATGATTTATGAGGTCTCAATTGCTCTTGTTTATATCTTTGCTTCTCTTTTTTTGTTACGAGTAATTGAAAGAGATATACATCTAGCTGAATAAATAATGGGGGAGGGGAGGATGGTTAAAATATTTTTGCGTATGTGTTCCAGACTTTTGGGATTCCCCGTTCCATGAGAGTACAGGAATGATTTCAAGCAGCACTGAAGTTTATGATTATTTTTGAATCCTTTCTGATATTGTTCTTCTTTATTTATTCTTTTTCATTTGGAGACTGGAACATTGCAATAAAAATGGTTAGCGAAGTGAGTGAAAGGGAATGTTTTCGAGAGAATTATGAAGCAATTTTGAGATTTGTTGCGTGGGAATTGAACTATTTTAAATTCGTTGACCTAAGTTGTTTTAATTAAAATTACATATTTTTTGCGACATTTCTTTTTCCTTGATTGCACACTCAAGATGTCTAACTCTAACTTTGTTTTTGTGCACATATTATTTAACTTTGTGCACATAGTTAAAGTTTTAGTATTCTACTTATTTCACTCAATTCTAATAATGTAATAGTCTTTATATTAGTAATTAGTAATCAGTAGTACATTGTTACAGCAAAATTAAAATTTCAAGTCATTATTTTGATATGCTGATTTTATATGAATATTTTTGTTCAGTTAGGCTTAACTGCTGTAAATGCTCGGGCCGATGGCGGCGTTCCATTTCGGAACGTTCGGTCCCGTAGCTGCGCTTCGTTTGCCATGCGCTGGTCCTCAAGGGGTTAAACTTGAGTCTTAAGCCAGTCATTTTATATGCACTTTCTTTTTAAAATTTCTACTTTTCTGCTTTGCAAGAATTTTCTCTTTTCCCCCCTTTTTGTCACAATCCTGACATTTATCTCAATTTTTCACTATTCTCTTACTTTCAGTAGTACTTTGAGATTCATATTCTAAAAAAACTATTCTGAAAATCCCCAAAAGTCAAGATTTTGTATGTATATTTAATAATATTTTCATTAATTATTCATTTTATTTTTATTACTTTATTTTATGCAATTAATTCCTTATTTTAAACTGAAATCTGACTTTCAGTTGGATCGGGCTCAAGCAACTTTGATTGACCCTATTGATAATTTTAGAAAAGGAAATATTGGTGCTGCAAAGGTAGGTTACCTTGATTTTGCATTTCGATCAGTTACTCAAATAGAACTTTTGTAATTACAAACTCTTATGCAAAGAATATCTGCTTTTTAAACAAAAAGCTTCTGTTTTTTTCAGAAATTTATAATTTCAGAGCTTGGCTAGTCTTAAAAAATCCTTTTGCTGTGTAATTAATGTAACTAACAACTTAAAATGTTTAACTATACTGCTTAATTGCTGCTTATAATATCTCAAACTGTTTAATTCTTAATTGATTTTGTGTGCTGATATTGGATTGCTAGAAATGTGCCACAATAGGCATAAACAGTACCTTTTGTTGTGAACCATCTACTGTTTGAAGAAAAAGACGCCAAAGGATGTTTTATATGGGTTAATTTTTAGCTTTAGGAATTATCTCTTTTCAGCTATCCTTTAGCAACAGTTTAAGAATATCTCAGACTCCTCCAAATTTTTACATCAAAATACTGGAGTGCTACATTAGCAGGCTACTTACTTAACTCTATGTAGGTATTTTGAATTTCATTTTTAAAAATACATTAAGGGACTAACTCTTATTCGGCGCTCATGATCCTTTTATTTTTCGTGTGGCTGCATTGAATATAACTTTAAATTTCCTGTCCTGTGTCAAAAATGTTAAAATCGTAGTTCTCATGTTTCTGTAACATATTACTTGAGATACATTTTGTGGCTCCCATGTTTCATATCTTGCCATTTATTTAATCCTGAATGCAGTATTTCTTAAAATTCTTTTGTTATTGCTTCTGCACATTATCAATTTGTTTAGCACGAGGAGAAAAAAAAAGATCACACAGCCTCTATTCCTTTTTGTTTTCTGCACTACTTGTACTTAAAAAAATATAATTATAAATCTATAGTTACATAATACAATCAAATACTAAAATATGAGAGAGTGGAAAGTGCAAATGAAACGTCTTGAATAACTTTTATAATTCATTCTTGAAAATAATTGGATAAGTCTTTGAAACTTGTAAGCAAAGTACTTCAATTTTATTTCTTATGAAGTGTACAAATTATGAATTGTTGAAATGTTCAGTTGTTGTTACTTTGTTGTTACATTTTCTAAATTTCTACACCATTTCTTTTAAAGCATTTTTAACTATTGATCATTTTGTGTTTTAATTCATTGTTGTATTTGCCGGTCGGTTGGAGGGTGATTAAAAACAAATTTTACCTAAAGCTGATGTTATCAAGTAGCAATGTATTTGGTTCTTCCTCTTTTTCTCCTGTAGACTGCTGTCATTGATTTGTGGCACCAAAAACAATTTTTATTGTGTATTATCTTAATTTGCAAAATAGTATATTACTTTAAAAAAGTTTTGTTTGCCTTTTTTTTTTTTGCTGACATTTTTGTAGTTTCAATTATTTCTTATAAGACTTCAAAATACAGAATTTTATGTCCAACTTTCAAAAATTCCGCGGGCCCCCTAAAATTGGGACACTTCATACTCCACTTTAACGGAAGTCCTGCATCACTCTCTGGATACCATTCAATCCAAAAAGGACAACAAGCAAAAACATTAAAAAGCGAACAAAAAAGAAGAAGCATGGCCGTATGTATCAAAGAGACAGACAGTTATCACAACTACAAAAGGGGCCCCAGACCTGAAATAGCATTGGACCTTATTAGGTATAAATCCGGCTCTGAGTACAGAATTAATACCCAGTATTGACATCTAATGATAAAAAATAGTTTTAAAACTTTTGTCATTTTGTGTTCCTTTGAGCATCAAATAACCATCAATTGAAAAGCAAATTTTCTTTTACAGTCCATTAAAGAGATAATTTTTATAATTGAAAACCTTTTGCTATGTAAGAATGAAGGCTTTCACAGCTGGTGCCAATAATGTTGTAAGATTCCGGGCTGTTGTGCCATGGTCTGAGTGTTGTTACTCTAAACGTTTTGACCACATCGGCGGTGGTCATCTTCAGTGTTAACGTGGTCGAAGCTTCCAGAGAAGTGACTTCCTTACAACTGATGCAGATATCAAAGTGTTGTCCATATTTATGCGAGAAGATCTTCAGGAACGGGACAAGATCCCCTGTTCCTATGGATTGGCCTACATTGGAACAACAAAAAGAAGTTTTAATACAAGAATAAAAGAACACCAAAGAAATTGCGGTCTGGGCCACACTAAGAAATCAGCAATCAGGGTATATCACTTATAGTAATGGGACCCATGACATTAAATTCAAAGCAACCAAAATACCTTCAAGGACTTCCCACTATCATGCCAGATTGAACAGAAAAGCGATAAAAATTTTCAAAAAACCTAACACTTTTAACAAAAAAGGAAGAAGGAATTAAAATCCGCAAACTATGGCATGCTGCACTTACACGGATTATCCCGAGAGATACCTTAAGCCAACCAGAAACAGCGACGAACATCCAGCAGCCAAATCCCCAACCAGAATGAAGAGAGCGCCAGTTTCAGCCAACCAGAAACAAGGACGAAGGTTCATCAGCCAATCCTGGTCCAAAAGGAATTGAGAGCTAGCTCTTCTCACATAAATAAGAACAACATTTTGATATCTGCATCAGTTCCTAGGAATTCGCCTCCCTGGAAACTTGGGCCATGTTAACACTGAAGTGACTGCTTCAGATTCGTTTGAAATGTTGGGAGTAACAACACACAGACCAGGACACAACAGCCCAGAATCTTCCAACATTATTAACCTTTTGCTAGTTTGTTAAAGGTTTTTTAACACTATATGTAGATTTTATCTGTAGTTTATGTAATAGCAACTACATTGGTTTGTCATTTCATTCTTCTTTTTACTCTTGTTTAATTTGACTCTTTTTTTTCTGAAATTTAAACAAATATTTGCTTATAACTTTGTGTTGTGTTTCATTAAAAACAGTTTGAATTTTCCTTTATTCAAAAGTTTAATTCATTCAGAATTATCATTTTATTAATTTTATGCAAATTGTTTCATTCAAATCTCTGTTTGTCTTTAGGAAGGGAAAAAAAAGTTTGAAAAAGAAACCACTAGGTTCTGTCAATCCTTGGAACGACATTTGAATCTCTCTACAAAGAAAAGTGAAAATCATTTGCTGGAGGTACTATTATACAACAGAAAAACATTGCATAATAATATGTTATACTATATTAGTGAAATGCATTTTTATTTATTTTTTTGTTTTGAGTGCACATTAATGACATACAAGTTAACTCTTCCTTCAGTAATATGTGGCATTATTTAAAACTAGAAAATCATCAAGGTATGATGGATGAAAATTGTTTTGACCTTTGAACAAAGCAATTGCCTGCAGGGGTCTGGCCAGAGGAAATTTGAGTCCGTTAACGGACCCTGCACAAAAATCTAATCAACCAAAATGGACCTTTCACAAAAATCCAATCAACCAAAACTGACCCTTCACAAATCCTAATAAACAAGAACAGATCTTTCAAATTGTTTATTGAAACAGCAAATCTTAAATTAAAATAGCTCATATTTCCCGTGTATAAAACCAATAATTTTTGGAACTAAGTTAAAATACAGGGATGAACTTATACAAAATCAGCTAATTTTTCAGAAAAAAAAAATCGACACTCTTGTGATGCTTCTGCAAGCGATAAAATAACGACTACTGCCAAATAAATGTAATGCTTGTTTGTTTCGTTGAAAGAAATTAACAGCTGAAAGTCAGTTTGATTTTGAATAATTTTGCGTGTTTGTTTTATCATAGCTATTAAGCAGCAGTGTTGTTGCAAACTTATCTGAAAAGGCTTGGTAAGCACTTTGCCTCGTAATCACTATTCTCCTGCTCCCATGAATTAATAAACAATAAATGTACTTTGAATTTCAAAAGGATAAAAGGGGTTGAGAAAAAATGATGGCTTCAGATAAGCTTACCAACTTTAAAATTATCACCACTAAGTGTTTTACCAGCTTGCCAATATTTGCGTTTCTACGGTGCAATGTGTAACTGTTTTCTTGGGAGACAATTGTATGGGTTTGATTTTTCAATGCTAACACGTTTATTTTTAAATTAACTCTTTTTATTTACCATTTGTTCCTTTAGATGCCTACATTTTTAAAAGTGCAATCTTTTTGCATCCGATATGTGAATCATATTTTATTCTTTTTTCAAGCTAACTTTGTTTTATTAGGATACAAATAAATGAAAAGTTTCTTTATTTTGTTAAAACACTTATGTCAAGTGTTTAAAGCAAAATTATATTCTCTAATATGAGTTAAAAATTAAAATGTGGAAGCGTGGTTTAATTTTATTTTTGCTTCAACTGTGTCGATAGATATTAATGGTATGCTTATCATAGGCCTCTAAAATGCGATTCTGAAATAATTTTATCAAAAATATTTCTTTTACAAGCTATTTTTATACTTTTGATTCCTTCACTTTGAGTATTGCGATCTCTCTGCTATGGAAATCGGATTTTTCGAATTTTTGATGTTTAGTACGCTTTGTTAAGAGGTAAACAAATAAAATCACTTTTTGTTTTTGTTAAAATCACGGAACTTATAAGTTTTAAACCAAATTATGTTCTCTTAGAAGTGTCTTGGGCCAAAAAAGTCAAATGTTGAACCGCTGCCTGATTTTTTTTTTTTGTTACTATTATTTTAAATACTATACAAAAAACACTTCTAGTACAATTGAACAGAAAGTAAAATGGTAAATAAATATTGATACTTGAGGGTTGCCCATCCCCAAGAAAGCGATGCCACATCCCCCCCCCCCCCTCAAATACTAGAAAAACTCTCAATAATGATATTCTCAACAGAAAAGAGGAAAATACTCAACTTTAAGTTCCAATGATGCAGTATTTGCGCCATCAAAATTCTGAAATTTTTGTTTTTGCATTTTTTTTTTTTCTTTTTTTTTGCAAAATAGGTGATTTTCACAAAATTAATTGATTTTTCACAAAATTATTTCATTTTTCACAAAAGAACGGACCTTGTGAAAAACCCTGCACAGACCCCTGGCCTGTTTCATGATATTTTGATTGTTGATATTAAACCCTAACCCCAGTGATTAACCCTAAACTCCAGTAGGTAGTGTTAATTGTTGACCACTTTTTTGTTTCTTCTCCTAAAATTAGTTTCACCAGTAAAAACGTTAAGTAATCGGACCCAGTTCAGCCTTGTCAAAATAAAGCATTTCTCTGCATGTCAAACATTAGTAAAAAATATTATAAAATTATCATGCTATGGCCTGAGTTTCATTGTTGATGACATCAGAGTGCTACTCGATCAGTGAATTCGCTATTATACAGGGTGTCCCAAAACGACCGCATAAACTAGATGCATAAGCTAAATTTTGCACAGCTAGATTCCTCGTTGAGAACACATAAAACTGCCCAGAAAAGTGTTCCAGTATGGTTCATATTTTACTAGAAAAATACGAAAAACAAAGTATGACGTCAGTACTGGTGCAAGAAAAAGCACTTTATTGAACATATCAACAGCAGTATACGAGCATTACATATAACAACAAATAGGTGTAATGTCATTTTAAACATTATCGTCTGGAAAGACATGCAAATACTGTATGTTCAATGAAGTGTTTTTTCCTTGCACCAGCAATGACATCACTTTGTTTTTGGTATATTACTCGTAAACTGTGAATCATATAGGAACACTTCTTTGAGCAGTTCTTATGTACTCCCAACGAGGAATCTAGCTGTGCAGAGTTTATGCGGTTGTTTTGGGACAACCTGTATATATGAGGATAGTTTGAATTGGTATGGCAAAAGAATTAACTTAAAATCTTTCAAAAAATGTTTCAGAGACTGTTAATAATCCCTTTGCAATTTAGAATGAGCTATTAATCTATTAGATTAAAAACTAAGAGTAAACAAAGGTATGATTGTATTCATGTATGTGCGTTTATCATCTCAAGAACTGCCAGGAGTGGGAGGTTGAAACAAGTACCAAAAAATTATTTTCCAAGTAACTTATTTTTCCAAGTTTCATCTTTGTAGAACTTTAATTGATAGATACATTACTTTGAAAAGCATTGCTTGTTTTTTGTACTAATTTGAGAGGTGAAAACATTCTTGCACATTTTAACTTTTTATACCAATTGTTCATTAGAACTGGGATTATAGCTGTTTTCAGCAGATTCTGAGGCTTGTTCCTTGTGTAAATTCTAATTCTTCACTCTCAATAACTGCCTATTCTTTTTGGCAGATGATCGAAAAGGTGCTGTTTTACCTGTTTGTGATCAAATAGAACTCTTATAATTGTTTTTATTATGCATTATGAGGCTCTGCTGGCAGCTCACTTTCTTTTTGTAACTTAAAATTTATTTTCTGTAGCACACAGACAAGCAAGGCACTATTTTTTATAGTTTAAACAGAAGCTTTTTTGCCATCCTTATTATAATTGGGAGGCTAACCTGATTTATTTTTTTCTCCAGATGATTAGTTGTTTATGTTTGAACCAAAAGTGCCAAAATACCCCATTCTAATTAGAATCTTTATATGGTTTGTATGCTTTTAAAAAACATTAAAAACTTTGTGAAATAAAAAGTTTAATTTTCAAGTGCTTAAGAACTTTGTAAAAGTTAAACTATACATTTAATCCTTGAATTTTGGGATTTATTTTCAAAAAGTTAAATTGAATATCTTGTCAGAAGTTTTTTGTCTCTGTTTTTTGTGATGGTTTTTCCAATTTTATTTGCTAACTCTGAAAATCGAATATTTTAAACAAAAATCCAATCATTTTGGAGAATTTTTTTTATTTTCAACCAGCATCAAATTTAGTGCATTGACGTATTTAAGACATATTTAACTGAATTTTCAAAGAATAACTCATTAATGAATTTTTTAGAATAATGAACATGCTAGGTTCAAAAATATTCTTCATTCTCATTCTCTTCCTTGATTAATAAAAAGTTTATTTGCAGTTTTCTTTTAATAGTTCATGTTAGATAATTAAATGTGAAACAATTATTTTTTTTATGAAGAACATTGTTAAAGCTACAATCATGTTTTTCCTTCAAACGATGATAAATAAAACCTACATTTCTTAATTCATGCAGTTTTTTTTCCTGTAATGATGTTTTGGTTGCCTTGTGTGAAAGCTTGGTAGAGATGTACTTTGACCATAAACATTTCATAATTTCCTTTATTCGCTTTTTAATGATAGTTGGTATTGAATACATTCAAAGTATATATATTTGGATTTAAATATGCATGCATTTGCCAAATTCTGTTTAAATATAAAGTCAACGATAGTTCCTATGCTTCTTATTGTTAAAGTTGGACAAAATTAGTATTCTTCATACTGGATTTTTTACTTTTATTGAACTTATGATTTAGTGGACTCTCTTTCTGTGGGATCTGAGATAAGTGCATGTTCATTTAATTTAGGTTGCTTTTTTTGTTTAAAACAGATTGTTGTAGTTATTGTTGGATATAGATTTTTTTTTTATGTTGCTATTTTTTTGTGGAAAATTGTCATCATTATTTAATTAAATTTACATAAAGTGTAGTTTGTTCTTACCTACTTGGCCATCCATATAAATATTCTACTTAAATTACCATTGCATCTTTTCTGTTTATTTATTTATTTTTTGTGGAATTAATTCTAGATACAGGGTTTGTACTAGTGATGTTCCGGATATCCGAGGGAAAATAAAGATCTGTATCCGTATCGGTTACTTTTTTGATGGATCTAAAACGGATCATTTCTATTCTAAAAATTTTTAAATATTTGAATAAAATACTCTTAAATTCTATTTAAATTACATATTATTCCCTATTTAAATTATAAGGTATCCTTTCAGAAGCCAATTTGTACCCCCCCCCCCCCGTTGCAAAAAGAAAGGGAAAATAAATTTTAAAAGTGTGTATCAGTGTGTCTTTTTGTGGCATCGTAGCTCCTAAACAGATGAACCGATTTTGATAGTTCATTTTTCGTTCAAAAGGCGGCTTGATCGAAAGTGTTCTTAGCTTAGCCTTGTTTTTGTAGAACTTTAATTACCGAAGATATTAATTAAAAACCGATTTTTAACGTTTTTCACAATTATGGTAGTAAAAATTTACCAGTACGTTAAAAATGTTGGCCCTAATTGAAAGAACGAAGTTTTCTGCATTAGATATTTATTTGAAACTTCCCACTTATATACAGTAGGAGCTATAACCTTGTTAAGTAAATTCTAAATGCAATTCTAAGCCTTTATATGCGTGATTGGTAGCGATTTCATAGTCGGAAGATAAGGAGAAAAAGCTCAATGATTTAAATTTTTTACATGCTGTCAGTTCCTATTTGTTAACAAATGTGTGTTCTGACCCGCGAAATTCATCTTAATATGTGGTTGGCTCTTTGGAACATGTTTTGTTTTTTTAATTTTCAATTTAATATTAGTTTCTGTTATTGATTTGGGGTTTCAGTTATTCTTCATTTCTGTTTTTCTTGGCATCCTTCAAAAAAAGGGATACTAAATTCTCTAATTACTGTTTGTAAAGGTGTTCCCGGCTCTGTATTTTGTCGGTCGGAGAAGTTCGGTGGAATGGGTCATTGCTGCATTTATGCTGAAATGAAATGGGAAAAATTATTTCTAGCCTGTCCAGTAGCAGCTTTACACTCTTGCTTTTGTATCCTACATCCACTGAGTTAGCTAGAAATAATTTTTCACATTCCATTTAAGCATTAATGCAGCACTGAACCAGTCCTTCCAACTTTTCCTCAATTTTAACGGAGATTTCTGTCTCTAATTATCTGTTGTATTGATTTCAACGGGCTGGATTTAGACTTAGCGTGCCCTTTAAGCTATTTCAGGTTTTTGGTCTGTTTAGTAGTCTGGTCAACTTTTCTATCGGTGGCAAAAAAGGCCATTTTTTAAAGCCCCCCCCCCTTCCATGCATTATACATAAGGTCTAAGGTGGAAAATGGAGTCCCTTTTAAGTAGGGGGTAGAATATCTCCAATTTTAGGGGGTCCGGAGGTTCCTCCCCCGGAGGAATTTTTGTAAAATAGATATAAAATTCTGCATTTTAAAGCCTTAGAAGGGGTAATTGGAACTACTAAAATCTCGGAGACAAATAGCAAAACACTCTTTTGCAAATTACGATAATACACAGTAAAAATGTTTTCGGGTTGACAAATCAATTACAGCAGTTTTCAGAGAGAAAAAGCGTGAAAGAATAGAAGATTATGCATTGTTATTTGCTTACTTTGGCTGTCGGTTCAATTAAATCAGTTTTTGATCACACCTCTAACCCACCAACAAATACAACAATGAATTAAATACAAAATGATCAACAGTAAAAAAAATGCTTTAAAAGAAATGGTGTATAGATTTAGAAAATAGACCCATTGTATTGTAATAAATCTGAATTGTGCTATCTGTCAAATGTCTGAGCAAAAGTCGGACTTCCACCTAAAATGGGGTTCAGTCAAACGGAAGCCGCTCATATTAGCCTCAAAAGTGGATTAACGTCTCTGTTATTCATTACCTTGGGTGCTCCAAGGGCCACCAGGAACAACAACAACATTTTAAGTTTAAAAGGAAAAAAAACTATTGATTTCCCTTTTCAACAACTTTTTATTTTTAATTACAAGTAGTGCAAAAAACGGAAAAAAAAATAGAGGTAGTTTTTTTTTTTTTTTTGTTCCCTTCTGGGCTGAACAGATTAAATATATGCAGAAGAAGTAAGATAAACGCAAGTAATACAAAATAATTTCCAAAATCACTGCATTCGGGATTAAATAAACAGCAATATATGAAACATATGAGTCACAAAAGTTTATCTCAAGTAATATGCTACAGAAACGTGAAAACCATGATTTTTATATTTTTGATGCAGGATGTGGCAAGGAGCTAAACTTGACATATTTCTGCATTTCTCTCCCCCCCCATCATTTGTTATAAATTTTTAAATTTATGGTTTGTATCCATACTTTTCCAAATTTTCAAGGTTTTCAAGCACTTTAAAATGGAATTTATTTTTTCAAGTACTTTTCTTCTTTTCTTTAAAGAACAAATCATGCTTTCAACAAAGCGAATGCCCTCAACTATAGCTTGTTTAGTTTATAGGTAAATCCAGTTTTTTTTTTTTTTTAAATCTTTGTTATAGTTTCCAATTTGTTGAAACAGTCGTTGATTATTTTAAGTATAGTGGCTGATTACTTATATTTTCACTCATATACTTGCTCTAATGGTTTTTGTAGTGTTCGCTTGTTGTGTTTGAAGGCGTAACGAGCGGATAGCGATGCAATAACGATAGACGCTATTTTGCATTAGCACGCTATACTTCTATTATTACATATAAAAGCGGCCACAACACATTAATAAACATATACATATCTGAAGCTAACATGCAACTTTCTATGACGTCGCGCCTCTTGCGATAGTCCTGTTCGATTCACTGTCTCTCTCTCTCTGTCTGAACACGGTTACAGTTAAAGTCTTTTATTACACAGTTTTCAATTCAAAGTAGTCGTTTTCAACACATTTCAACAACCCGGTAACAGCTTCACTCTTTGTAATACAGTGTACGGTGCCCCTCCCCCTTTAGAAAAGGACAGTCGCTATT